>NW_027257579.1:77637-371444 GCF_043159975.1 Macaca nemestrina
TCTGCGAGGTGGCTCCCAATAGCCAAGGGGGGGAGAGGGGGTGGCTATTGTCCCCACCTCGCGGGGGGTGGCTCACCGCCCTGCGAGGTGGCTCCCAATAGCCAAGGGGGGAGAGGGGGTGGCTATTGGTCCCCACCTCGCGGGGGGTGGCTCACCGCCCTGCGAGGTGGCTCCCAATAGCCAAGGGGGGGAGAGGGGGTGGCTATTGGTCCCCACCTCGCGGGGGGTGGCTCACCGCCCTGCGAGGTGGCTCCCAATAGCCAAGGGGGGGAGAGGGGGTGGCTATTGGTCCCCACCTCGCGGGGGGTGGCTCACCGCCCTGCGAGGTGGCTCCCAATAGCCAAGGGGGGGAGAGGGGGTGGCTATTGGTCCCCACCTCGCGGGGGGTGGCTCACCGCCCTGCGAGGTGGCTCCCAATAGCCAAGGGGGGGAGAGGGGGTGGCTATTGGTCCCCACCTCGCGGGGGGTGGCTCACCGCCCTGCGAGGTGGCTCCCAATAGCCAAGGGGGGGAGAGGGGGTGGCTATTGGTCCCCACCTCGCGGGGGGTGGCTCACCGCCCTGCGAGGTGGCTCCCAATAGCCAAGGGGGGGAGAGGGGGTGGCTATTGGTCCCCACCTCGCGGGGGGTGGCTCACCGCCCTGCGAGGTGGCTCCCAATAGCCAAGGGGGGGAGAGGGGGTGGCTATTGGTCCCCACCTCGCGGGGGGTGGCTCACCGCCCTGCGAGGTGGCTCCCAATAGCCAAGGGGGGGAGAGGGGGTGGCTATTGGTCCCCACCTCGCGGGGGGTGGCTCACCGCCCTGCGAGTGGCTCCCAATAGCCAAGGGGGGGAGAGGGGGTGGCTATTGGTCCCCACCTCGCGGGGGGTGGCTCACCGCCCTGCGAGGTGGCTCCCAATAGCCAAGGGGGGGAGAGGGGGTGGCTATTGGTCCCCACCTCGCGGGGGGTGGCTCACCGCCCTGCGAGGTGGCTCCCAATAGCCAAGGGGGGGAGAGGGGGTGGCTATTGGTCCCCACCTCGCGGGGGGTGGCTCACCGCCCTGCGAGGTGGCTCCCAATAGCCAAGGGGGGGAGAGGGGGTGGCTATTGGTCCCCACCTCGCGGGGGTGGCTCACCGCCCTGCGAGGTGGCTCCCAATAGCCAAGGGGGGAGAGGGGTGCTATTGGTCCCCACCTCGCGGGGGGTGGCTCACCCCCTGCCATACTGGGAGTAATGTCAGCCTCTCCTCTCCATGAATATTAGGAACACTATCCCCGGCTGGGTGTACGCCTTCTGCTCTATCGGGAGTCATATCATCCTCTCCCTTCCAGGGTATTTATAACATATCACAGGTCGGGTGAACTCAGCCTGTGATACTAGAATTATCATCCTCTCCCCTTCCGGATACTAGGAACCATATCACAGAAGAGTTGTACCCTCCCTGGGTTATTGCGGGTAATATCATACGCTTCTTCCGTGAATATTAGGATGAATATCACCAGGTTGCTGTCCGTTCATTGTCATGTTGGGTGTCATGTCATAGTCTTTCCCCGTAGGTATTTGGATTATTATCACAGCGTTAGTGTACACCTCCTGCGATATTAAAACTAATATCATAATCTCCGTCCCTTGATATTAGAACGACCTCACAGGTAGGTGTGCACCCCTTGCGGTATTAGCAGTAATAATATGTTAATTATTAAACACCAATTATCGATTTTAATAATTATCAATGACACTATTAATTAATAATATACCATTATTAATTTTGGATAACTATTTTATATTTATGATTATGACGCTTAAAATTAATTATTAATATTAATGTCATTTAGCAATATTATTAATTCTTAATCAGAATCATTATTTTATTACCAACATCTCTTAGTAATTATTTCAGTGACATTAATTGCTGATATCATTATTTTATTAATAATGATATTAGTATTAATTATTAATATTAATAATTAAAGTTTGTAACGAGTATTAATTTTACTATCTTTATTATGATTATTAATATCCAGAATTATTATTAATTTTTATATTTATTAATATTAATAATTAATAGACTTGTTCCTGATATCCGGCGGGAAGAAGATGATATTACTCCCAACGTCGAAGAAAGTGTACACCCCTCTATGATGTTATTCCCAATAGCCAGGAGGTAGAGGATAACATTTTTGAAACTATCACAGTGGGTGTCTATCCCCTCAGTGGTCTTGTTTCTTATATTCTGGTGGGAGAGGATGATATGACTCCAATATCGCAGTGGATGTAGACCTCCCCGTGATATTCTCCCTAACATCCAAAGGTGGAGAGGATGATATTTCTTCCCATTTCGCAGGGGGTGTACACCACCCCTGTGATATGATTCCTAACATCCAGCGAGAGAAATAATCTCAATATTGCAGGAGGTGTACACTGCTGGGTGATATTGTTCGTAATATTCAGGGATGGAGAGGATATCACCCCCTATAGCGCAGGGGGTGTTCACTCCTTCTGTGACATTGTTCCTGATAGCCAGCAGGGGAGAGAGGAAGACAAACTAACTCCAATATTGTAGGGGGTGTACACCACCTTGTGATATTGTTTCCTATATCCTGGGAGGGAGACGATGATGCCAGTGGCAATATCGCAGGGGGTGTACACACCCACTGTGATATTGTTCCGAATATCCAGAGGGAATTATATTCAGGGGAGAGGATGATATGACTGCCAATATGGCAGGGGTTGCACACACCTCCTGCGATATTGTTCCTAATATCCCGAAGGGGAGAGCATAATATTTCTCTCAACATCGTAGGGCGTGTACACCTACTTTGTAATATTGTTCTTAATATCCACGATGGGAGAGGATGATATGATTCCCAATATCGCAAGAAGTGTACAGCCACCTGTGATATAGTTCCTAACATCTGGGTGGGGAGAGGATGATATTACTGCCCATACCGCTCGAGTTGTAAAACCCCTTTGATATTTTGCCTGTAATCCTGAGGGGAGGGGATGATATTGCTCCCAATATCGAAGAAGGCATACACCCCCCAGGACACTATGCCTAATATCCACTTTGGGAGATGATGGCACTACGCCCAATATCTCAGGGGATGTACACCCACACTGGGATATTGTCCCTTATATAGAGAGGGGGAGAAGATGCTATTGCTCCCAATAGCGCAGAGACTGTGGCTGTACACCCCTCCTGTGATACTGTTCTTAATATGCTAGGGACGAGAGGATGATACTACACCCAATATTGCAGGGGGAGTACACCCACCCAGTGATATTGTTCTTAATGTACTCCACCTCCCACCACCAGGTATATCGTTCCTAATATCCAGAGGAAGAGAGGATAACATTATGCCCAATACCGCGGGGCGGTGTCACACCCTCTGTGATGTTGTTCCTAGTATCCAAAGGTAGAGACGATGATGTTACTGGCCATATTGCAGGGGGTGAACACCCTTCTGTGATATCGTTTTTGACATTCAGTTGGGGAGAGGATAACCTGAATCCCAATATCACTGAAGATGTACAGACCCCTGTGATGTAGTTCCTAACGTACAGGGGAAAGAGAAGAATATTGCTGTCAATATCACAGGGGGTGTAACCACCCTGCCCCCTGTATGTTGTTCCTCATATGCAGCGGGGTAGAGGCTGATAGTACTCCCAATATCCCAGAAGGTGCACACACACCTGTGATAGAGTTCCTAATATCCAGCGGGAAAGAGGCTGATTTTACTTTCGATATCGCAGTGGGTGTACACCGCCCCCAACCCCAGGGTATCGTTCCTAATATCCAAGCGGGAAGAAGATGACATGGCTGACAATATCGAAGGGGGTGGACAATTCTTCCGTGATATGGTTCCTGATATCCAGGGGGTGAATGGATATTACTCTCAAAAAAGTAGGAACCGTACAGCCACCCTGGGATTTTGTCCTTAATAAGCACAGGGGAGAGGTGATATTACTACCAACATTGCAAGGGGTGTACACCCCTCCTGTGATATTGTTTTTTATATCCAGGAGAGGAGAAGATGGTATTACTACCAATATTGAAGGGATGGACAGTCCCCATGGGATATTGTTCTAAAGATACAGGTTGAAGGAGGATGAGATTCCATCCAATGTAACAAGGGGTGTACACCCCGCCTGTGATGTGAATCGTAAAACCTAGAAGAAGAGAGAATGACATTGCTTCCAAAAACTCACGGGGTGTACACCCACCTTGTGATATTGTTCCTGTCATCTAAAGGAAGAGATGATGATACTACTCCCACTACCGGAGGAGGTACATACTCCCCTGTAATATTGTTCTTCATAACCTGTGGGGGAGAGCATGATATTACTTCCAGTATGACAGTGGCTTGACACCCAGTCTGTGATATTGCTCCTAATTTCCAGTAGGTAAAGTACAATGTTCCTGCCAAGAGAGTAGTGGGTGTACAGCCGCCCTGTGATATGTCTACGAATATTCAGGGAAACACAGGAGGACATTACCCCAAATCTCCCAAAAAGTGTACACCCATTGTGTGATATGGTTGCTAATATCCGGAGGTGCAGAGGATGGTATTCGTTCTCCTGTCACAGGCTGTGTACACACAACCTGTGAAATTCTTCCTAATATCCTGAACAAAAGAAACTGCTAGTAATGGACACACATTGCAGGGGAGAGTAATTGGCTATTACGATCCACATCGCAAAGGGTGAGGAACTCCCCACTATATGGGGAGTAATATCAACCCCCTCTCCCCACTGGCTCTTACCATCCACATCGCAGGGCAATTCAGGACACCAGCCCTGCCCTAAACTTGACCCAGACAGTGGGTGTCATGGGACCACCTCAGGGTGGGTGGCAGCTCAGCTCTAAGGTATCCTTGCTGCCAAAGACCAACTGCTCCTGCTAGTTTGAATCTGGATACAGGTTCTCTCTTGGTGAGACAGATGACCATGAGGCAGACACCCTGAAATCTAGCACGACAGAGCTCAACACCCCATGAGAGGCACCATAGCACGCAGACTTTGCAGACATACTAGCAAAGGCCACAGCAGGCCCTGAGAGAGGAACAATCTGACCAAGATCCTGGGGTCCTGCCACACAGCCCTTAAACCAGGGACTGGAAACTGTTTCCCTAAAGAGCCAGGAGTCAGTATTTTCAGCTTTGCCAACTGATCTTTGCCTCCAGGATGCAACTCTGCCATGGCTGCACGACAGCTGCCTTCTGCAGGTGGCCTGTGAAGAGATGGGCATGACTGCACCCCCATCAAACTTTACTTATGGACATGGAAATTTCTCAGTGTCATGAAGTGTTAGTTTTTTATTTGTTCAACCATTTGGAAATGTAAAATCTGTTCTTGATTCACGGGCCACAAGAACAGGCAGGGACAGGCTGCCCCTTGCCGACCTCTGGAATGAGCTTAGAGAAGGTACGGACAGGCTGGGCCAGCGCAGCCTACTCACAGGGGATTCGCTGCAGGAGGGTCCTTCGTAGCAACCACTTCTCATCCTTCGTCTTGGCTTCAAGTGCAGTTCAGGTGGAGAAAGAGAACAGAACCGGCCTCAGCAACAAGAAGGAAGGAGATGCAGGGTCAAGCAGCCATGTGGATCCATCACACTCAACATTCACACCAAGCGGAGCACAGGCAGGACCAGCCCGGGGGACCGAAGTGGAGGCTCTCTGGTGGGGGACCTCTGGGTGGGCAAGATTCTCTACCTAAAACTCAAATAGAAGATCTACACAGCAGTAGTTCCAGAAAACACACACTAAGAAAAAGGCCAAAATAAAAATAGGACACCAAGTTTGGCCAACCGGGTCTCACAAGCCAGTAGGTAAGAAAGCCCAGGAGGGCCCACCAGAGGCGCTGGGGGTGGGTTCCTGCCTGCAGGGGGCCTGGGACACCCCATTCCCACAGAGGAGGACCCAAGCTTTGGGGAGGAAGCTGTCAGAGTCACCCAGTGAGCTGCTCAGAGCTGGAGCCACAGAGCAGGGGAGGAGCCCTGGCTACGTCCCCCTGTGCGCTGAGAAGCTGGGGTGGGGGCACACCCCCAGGGGCCGATGCAAACAGTGGACCGCGAGCCCTCCTCCTGCCCAGAGGATGCTCAGCTCCCAAGGGACCACCAAGGCCTGGAACCCAGGGACACACCACCTGACCCTTATGCCCAGGCCTCCTGGACCAGGCAATGTCCAGTACAGGCAGGCAGTCTGGGCTTGGGGCCACGATAGGGGTGGGTGGTCCTGCTAGCCAGGCCTCCTTCTCCCTACCAGGTGGGCTGGGGGCACTGTAGTTTTGGTTCTGGCAACATATTGCTGCCCTCTTTGGCCACACCAGTCCCTGGCTCCCTGGTTAGACCCAGTGCTGTCCAACCCACCTAAACAGGTCCCACACACCCAGTGCCCACCAGGCTCCTGTCAGCCAGGAGGACCCGTGCTCATCCCCTGAAGTGTCTGTGGGAGCCTGCATCCCACAGGGACCCACATCTCGGAGCCAACCTCCATGGGGTTTTCTTGGTTGTGGTGGAAGTGGTGGGGGGGTGTTGACCTCCAGCCCTCCCATCCTGGCCACTGTGTTTTATGGGAATCATTCAGTCCTGGGAGCCTCCTGGGGACCCCAAAAGGAAGACAACAGGGTGGCCATGGCAGCCTCAGCCCCAGGCTCTGCGCCCAAGCGCAACAGAAGGAAGAGAACAGAGCGGTCATGGCAGTCTCTGTCCCAGACTCCGGGCCCAAGTGCAACAGTCTTCCGGTTCTGGTTTGATCTGGGCGGTAACAACAGGTGAAGTCATTCACACAAGGATTGGCTTCAATATAATGCATCAAGGGACTGTGGAGGACACAGATCAGCCTCCAGACCAGTTACACCTGGTGACTTAGCCAGTGCAGGCTGGGGAGTGGAAAAGCTGACCCCTGACCTCCCCACCTACCCTGCCCACCAGATGTCAGTAGCGGCCAGGGATCCCTGACTTCAGGCAGAGGCAGGCAGCACAGTTGCTGCCTCCTTTGATCCCATCCCGGGGCCCACAGGGCCTGGAGAAACCTGGCAGGGGCTGAGTTGGGAGAATCAGGCAGGGAGATGCCAAGTGAAGAATGTGAGGGACTGGGTATGAGGGGCACTAGGGCACACGGTCTGCTTCCCCTGGGGAGGTGGCAGTGACACATATAGTAGCCAAGCCTCCACAGGCACCACCCTGCTCCCAGGCATGTGTGGTGCCCATACCCACCCCAATGGCTGCAGGAAGGTTCTTCATCAATAAAAGGAGAGGACGCACCCACACCCACATAGGCATTGGTGCCCACACACATCAGAGAAGAAAATTGCTGCTGTGTGCAAGGTGTGGGGAAAGGGGCAATGTCCCCTTCCTTCCCATGGTGGGTCCAAAATTACCTGTTCCTGCCAACACCCCCACCCCCAACTCCACAAGCTGCTGACCTCCACCACAGTGCCATGCCACGTGCCAGGAATAGCTCAGCGGTACATCCCAAAGGGTGTTATCCTGGAGTGGCTGTGCTGGGCAAGGGACACATTTCCTAGTCACAGAGGTTTTCTTTCTTTACCGCTCACCAGCCCTGTGTCTCCGTTTCCCCCACTGTGGCAGTGTAAAAATCCCATCTTGAAGACTAGGAACTCAGAAAGGTCACCACACCTGGTGAAATGGGGGTGAAACTCCCTGTCTTGAACCTCTTGCTCCAGGACTGATGTCCATTGGGACATGGCCAGGCCAGCATCCTGGGGAGGGCTGCATTCCCTGCCTGGGGAACCTTGCTCCCAGTTAGGGATCACTGGAGTTGAGGCCCCTAATGGATTGGGGGAGGCACAGGGGTAGACTGGAGGTAGCCCCATCATACAGGCCTGTGTAGACCCCAGAAAGCCAGCATTGAGTTCAGACTCTTGTGTGAAGCTGGCCACATGAAAGTATTTGGGCTTTGGGGTGTGATGAGGGCCTGGGGTCAGGGAACAAAGTGTTCTGGTTTGGACACGCAGGAGGTTCTCTGCAGCTCTCTCAGGTACAGGGTATGTTGCTAAGTATATGCTTTTAAAAACCCTAGGAGGAGGGGGCAGCTAGAAGGGACTCTGAAGTCAAGGGCATGGTCCAGTCTTACCACCTCCCCAGCTGAAGACATGCTGGAGGACAATTCTCCAGAGTTTCCTAACAAAGAAGAGAAAAAAGAAATCAAAAAGACCTGGAGGATAGGCAAGCTAATGAGGGCTGACTGGGATTACCCTGCCTAATCCTCAAAACAAGCCTTCCCTATCTGTCCTCTGGGCCAGGTGAGGAAACAGGTCACCGTAGGACATTCAGACCCTGGGCAGGCAGCTGGCAGCCTGGAGCCCAGGAGGTGCAAACACATTTTCACTAAGGCACGTCCTGCACAGCCCTAAATCCATTCAACCTTGAGTCAATAGAGCACATGCTTCTGTGAGCACAGGGTTGGGTCTAGGGTTACAGATTAACAGCATCTCAAGGGAGAAGAATTTTTCTCAGTACAGATCAAAATGGACTTTCTTATGTCTTCGTCTTTCTCCATAGACACAGTAACAGTCTGATCTCTCTTTCTTTCCCCCACACAGAGAGTGTCACCACTGTATGTCAGCGAGCGGGGGACAGGCTTCAGCTTACACCCACATTCCAAATTCCACCCTCTCACCTTGGCAGAAGCTGGCCAGGAATTGGGGCCAATGGATGGGTGGGATCTGCACACGACACCGTGTTCAGGTCCCCATGACGGCTTCACACATGGGTGGTGGCCCTACAGTTCCAGGTGCCACACATACGCCAGCCCCTGCTCGGGCCCTGATCTTTGAGGAGGGGGAGCAGCAGAACCCGGGCTCTGACCGCACAGTGCCTCTCACACCCACAGACGATTCTCCACACAGTCATCATATCTCGGTCCTGGCCACCTCCCCCTGCAGGGCCTCAGCTCTTTCCCGGGACTCACGTGATCCTTCCTCACATGCAGCTCTGGTAGGATGCATTGATCTCTACCCAGGGGCTCTGAGGTGACAATGGTCACGCTCATGCAGAGTGCAAGGGCACAGGCTGGGTGCCCATTGTGGGGACCCTGACTGCAGCACTCCCAGACTATCATCGGGCATGTTGGCCCCCAGGCTTAGCTAGGTCACCAGCAGTAGGAGTGCACTGCTCTGGACTCTGCAGGAGGAGGACAACTGTTACCACATCTTGATGTTCTCCTGCTGGTGTCACTCTGTGCTTCTCATCTCCTGGTTGTAGCATTCAGGGCAGACTCTCTGAACACCTTGTGGGAAATAGCAGAGTCCAGCAGAGAAGAGGAGAAAAGCCCAGCTGCAAAGATAAAAAAATGGCAGGTGTGACATGGGCCCGCATTCAGATTCTGTATTTAGATGAGGTCTTCCGGAACACTTGCTCTCATTGGATAATACTTCAAATATATGTGTGTGTGTATATATATACATATACGTATATATATAAATATACATATACATATATATACAAATATACATATACGTGTGTGTGTGTATATATATATATAGATATATATATATTTTTTTACATAGAGTCTCACTCTGTAGCCCACGCTGGAGGGCAGTTGCATGATCTTGGCTCACTGCAACCTCCACTTGCCGGGTCCTGGTTCAAGCAATTCTCCTCCCTCAGCCACCCGAATAGCTGAGATTACAGACATGCACCACCATGCCGGGCTAATTTTGTGTACTTTTAGTAGAGATGGAGTTTCACCATGGTGGCAAGGTTAGTCTTGAACTTCTGGCCTCGGGTGATTCACCCACATTGCCCTCCTAAAGTGCTAAGATTACAGGCATGAGCCACAGTACCCGGCCCATTGTGGCAGCTTAATCATAGAGGAAAAGAAGGCCCGGACCCAGCACGAAGATGATGAAAAGGGGTAAGAGCAGTTCTCTCTCCTATGGTGTGGCCAGGCACTTAAACTTTCAACATAAAGGACACTAAATAGCTTTCCCAACAAAAACAACTGAGATGTTGGATAAAACCTACCAAAATGCATCTTTGTAAGTGCATTACTGAGCTGGCAATGAGGGATAGAATCCACAGCAGTCAATAAAGAATTGGCAGGAACTAAAGTGGAATTTTTTTTTCCCTTTAGACAGTTGCACAGAGGATGAGGCATCAGAAACAAAACTGTATGTCTCTCCAAAATCAGGTCAGAAATCTGACATCTTAGACTTAAAATGAAAGCCCACCTCAGAGCAGGAGCAGCGAGGAGAGCAGCTGTCCCTGCATTGCTGCTGGGTGGAGGGAAAACCCTGACCCTGAGAACCGACGAGAAACAGTCCTCCAGGAGTTCATGCTGGAAGACCTGGAGAGCATGGGTCAAATCGACGTGGCACCAGGCGGCTGCTCACTTCACCTCTACCCCATGTGAGTGAACATCTTTGCTGAAACAATACAACCCTGTCCTCAAAACATCTCCCCACATAAAATTCCAAGGAAGATAAGTCCGTGTGCAAAAAGTTACAAAACTTAAGTAAACAAAGTACTGTGGATACATCCAATAATTCAAGAAACAAATTCAACAGAGCCACAAAAATCCAAAAGGTGGAAAAGATCAACTGCTGGCAAAGGATCCACTGCTGTTGCTCCTGCTAAGAGACTGTATTTCATAAAAAAGTAAACACGCCCCTCTGTGGCCTCACACTTGCCTTCTCAGGCATGTCTGCCCCAGAAATGCCCTTGCACTGTCTTCTCCAACAGACACGTACGGGGCAAGAATATTTAGGCTGTGATTGTAGAAATAGAAAACACCTGAAAGCCATCCAAACACACCTGTATCAAGGAAAAAAGCTGGCATAGTCATATTGTGGAATATGATACAGCTGTGAAAATGAACTGCAGTTAGAAGCATCAACAATGAAAAATTAGAGTAAACAAAGGAAATTACTGAAAAATACACTGCTATTCCATATACAGTTCACAAACCATAACATATGACATTGCTTAATAATATACACAGAAATGATAAACCTTATGAAAAGCAAGACAAACGTTAACACATTAGTCCTATGTCTGGGTGAAGAAGGGAGACCCAGGTGATCAAGGAAGGGCATATTGTAGCCTTTCAAGACAGTTGATACTAATGGATGATGACATCAGTGCAATTATTAATCTTTGGTATTATGCATTCAGTTTTGTTTGTTGGTTGGTTTTTGAGGCAGAGTTTTGCTCATGTAGCCCAGGCTAGAGTGTAATGGCATGATCTCAGCTCACTGCAACTCCTCTCTCCTGGGTTCAAACAACTCTCCCACCTCAGCCTCCCGAGTAGCTGAGATCACAGGTGCCTGCCATGATGCTCAGCCAACTTTTTGTATTTTTTTAGTAGAGACGGGTTTCACCGTGTTGGCCAGGCTGGTCTTGAACACTTGACCTCAAATGATCCACCTGCCTCAGCCTCCGAAAGTGCTGGGATTACAGGCATGAGCCACCGTGCCCACCCAAATTTTATAGACTCTTACGTGTCATATATTTCATAATTAAACATAAAAAATAAAATATTTACTGTAGTTTGTAAATGAAAGAGCAACAAAAATGTTGCAAACTTTTAAACATCAAACCTGTTGTATAGCTCATAATGACCCTCGTATTAAGCTGTGGTAAGTTCCAAGTTGTATTTCACTGTCATTTTCTGAAAACTAGGTGAACAGATGAAAAACAGAATTCAGTTTTCAAACAAGATATTAAGATAATGTTACTGGTTGAAGGTGTCCAGGTTCTTGCTGCCTTGAACAAAGACTTGGACACAACGCAAAAATGGAGCAAGGAAAGAATGAAGCAGCAAAGCAGAGATTGACGGAAAAGGAAAGCACACTCCACAGGGTGGGAGCGCCTGAGCACAGGGAGCCCGTTACTGAAGTCTCTGGTGTTGGAATCCCCTCTAGAGGTTTCCATTGGTTACTTGGTGTGCACCCTATGTAAATGAAGAGGAGGAAGTACAATTACAATGACATGTACTCGGTGTATGTCCTGTGTAAATGGAGAGGATATTTCCTGTCATAGCTCAAGAGTTTCCATTTGATTTGGTTCTCCGAAGTCAGGGTGAATCAGCCTTATGTTCCTGCCTCCAGACCCTTTTCTCCGGCCTCCGTGGAATGGATGGCAGGACATGGAAAAGTGTTCTGTCCAAATGACATGCCCCAGGGCACTGGCAGCTGAGGACGAGAGGGAACCAGTTGGTGCCACTGAGGAACGCTCACCCGTGTCTCCACACCGCAGAGAACAAAGTGAGTGTCCTTGTCCTGAACCCTCTGAAGTGAGTATCTCGCCTCAGGGCTTTCATGAAACCCTTTTTTGGAGAGGCTCCTTCTCTCTCCTTCTGCAGCCACAAGGCAGCAGGGATAGCCCCTCTCTCGCTGAAGTTCTTCTAAAAAAAAACAAAGAGAATAAAAGAATAGAATTAATGTAATGAATAATAAAATAATGAAAATGAAACTTTTTTTTTACAGAAGCAGCTCTGGAATTTCATGTATTGGTGGCATTAAAAGCAGAAAATGGGCCTATAGGCGTGGTGGAGTGGCTCACGCCTGTAATCCCAGCACTTTGGGAGGCCGAGGGGGGAGGATCACAGGGTCAGGAGATCGAGCCCATCCTGGCTAACACGGTGAAACCCCGTCTCTACTAAAAATACAAAAAATTAGCCAGGCATGGTGGTGGACGCCTGTAGTTCCAGCTACTCAGGAGGCTGAGGCAGGATAATGGCGTGAACCCAGGAGGCAGAGCTTGCCATGAGCTGAGATTGTCTCACTGCACTCCAGCCTGGGCAACAGAACAAGACTCTGTCTTAAAAAAAAAAAAAAAAAGAAAAAGAAAAGAAAAGAAAAGAAAATGGGTCTATTATAGAGCTCAATTTAATGGCAAAATTTAAGGAAAGAATAAAAAGACTCTGCTAATAATGATGACATGAGCTGCCTATATTGCCATTTTCTCTGGGAACCAATATTGGGGAGGAGGTGGGACCACCTGCCACCAGGCTCCAGGTGATTTTCAGGCTGTTCCCCAAAATCACTGCAGCCTCTTCCCTGCTCGTCCCTTGATGCTGCTGCCGTGCCGGGTGTCCTGTGTGGTAGGAGGCACCTCGGCAGCTTCCAGTGGGATGGGCTTGTGGCATTCTGAACCTGAATGCCGTGATCACTAAGAAGTGAGGAGACACAAGCAGGAAGGGTTCAGGGATGGAGCGGCCGCTTCTCAGGGATCAGTCTCAGGCCTGAGCTGGGAAGAATCCCCTTTCAGGACAATGGCTCCAGGCTGAGGTCAATGCTGTTTCTGTGCATTATGATGACTGACCTGCATCCACAGGGAAGCGTATCTGGGCTCCTTTTTTCCAGGCGATGTTGGGAACACCTTGAAATGGGCACTGGTGGATTTCAATTCCAGCCTTCCAGAAGCCACTCCAAATGGAAATTGAGCTAAGGGATGTAGCTAGAGTAAGTAAACAACTTTAGGTCCTGGACAACAATTTTCACATACAATATAGTGTGCAGGGAAAAATGAAGCCTCAGGACCCCAATTCACAGCCAAAAAGAAAAAAGCATTAAGCTGGAAGCTGAATCATGCAAGAAACTGCCTTTCCTTTTGTTCCTAAGCGGATAGCTACAGATAAAGGGTTACGTATCTCCACAGGAAGCTGGTCTATGTTCACCTTATCTTATGTAAAGGACTGATTTACTGCATGTGAGATGAAGACATAACTGACCATTCCCCACCTGCTCTCTTTCTCTTGCAACCTGAGGACGACCACAGGCTCCCTCTTTCCCCTCTAGCCCACCCTTCCTCTCCAGCCCACCCTTCCCTCCAGCTCACCCTTTTCCTCCAGCCCACCCTTCCCTCCAGCCCACCCTTCTCTCCAGCCCACCCTTCCCTCCAGACCACCCTTCCCTCCAGCCCACCCTTTTCCTCCAGCCCACCCTTCCCTCCAGCCCACCCTTCCCTCCAGCCCACCCTTCCCCTTTAACTACTGAAGCCCTCAAAATCATCTTGGGAGGAAGGCACAGACCACAGACTGTTTCTGTGATTCCGTGTTTTTTTCTTCCAAGCATGTCCTTAACCTTGACAGAATTAACTTTTAAATGGATTGAGATCGGTCTCAGGTACCTTTTGGTTTACAATCTCATGCCTCAGCCATCGCACGGCTCTCTGGCCTTTGTCCTCTTTTACCAAAGGAGGAGGGTGAATTCCATGATCCTAAAACCCCTTCAGCTCTCCATAGGTTTCTGGGGGGACACAATTACCTAAGAGATTAGAGAGAGCATCCTAAAATAGAAGTAGACGGTGTGTGGCAGTTAGGGTTAAGTTTGGCTGCATAAAACAGAAGACACAAGCTAACAGAGGCTCACACATAGAAAGGTCTGTCTTTTCACCTGAAAGGAATCTGAAGGCAGGCAGTCCTCCCTGTGCACTGGATCTGTGATCTTATCAGAGAGCCCAGCTTCTCCTATCATTCCCTCAGGCACTTTGACTGAAGGTGGTTGTATCTTCTAGATCACCTCACACCCCAAGAGAGCAGCTTAGTTCCTGCAATCACAGCTGCATTCAAAGCAGCAGGAAAAAGAAAAAATAAAACAATGTCGTACTCAGTAGTTTGGCTTCTTTTAAGTCCTTTTGGATGTCTTACTCAACAATTCCACTTCTATCACATGGGCCAGAATGCACCAACATGGCCACATGGGTGCACAAAGACAGCTGGGAAACGAAGCATTTAGTGCAGAGCCTTGGTCAGAAGAGGAGGAAGAAATGGATGTTGAACCAACTGTTTCTGTCACATGGCGTTTTAGTTGAGCTTGGAAGGATGAGTGGGTTATTCACAGACAGGCTTGGAGAGAGACACAAGCAAGGATCGTGTGTGGAAGAAGCACGCTGGGAATTCGGAGGATAAAAAGAGTCTCCCCCTCACTGCAGATTCTTCTTGCTAAAAACTCAAGGGCTTCTGAATTATTTCCATACTTTTTCTTTCTGAATTGAGAAGATTTACAATTCAATTATATGTAACGCTGAGACGTCGTCTTCTTGGGGATTGTTTAAACACTAGTCCGTTTGGGTTGGGAAAGAGAAACCTAAGACCCAAGTGCAGGGGGAGGGAGTTTCAAGGTTCCTGGAACAAAATGCTGGAAGGAATTCAGGCAAAATATGCCATGGTCTTCTGATTGCTCTCTGGTGCCTGTTGTGAAGTCTAAAAGCTGTGATGCTCCCCAGGAATGGCTGTGTTCTGAAAGCTTTTCCAGGAAACTGTCTTGAGCTGGGCTACATTGTTAGCTCTCTGCTTCACAGAAAGAGCCTTCTTGAAGTCCAGAGGGCACTTAGATAAGACGGATTACATGGCACTCAAGGTTTCCTCCGTGGTTTTCTTCCAGACATCTCTGAGGCATCAGAAGCAAGGGTCAACAACTCAGTGTCATAGAAATTTTAAAATGAATAAAATATTTGGATGGAAGGAGAAACCTTCAAAATGATGCCTATTATTTAGCATTTTATCTTCCACAAAGCAAAACAAAGCTATAAACTTCTCACTGCAACTGTGAGGGAAGAGAATCCTAAAACATTTTGTCTTAGCCTGTTTTCTGCTTCTCTTAGCAGAGTGCCTGAGACTGGGTAATTTACAAAAACAGAGATTCACTTCTCACAGTCCTGGAAGTGGGAAGTACAAGGTGAAGGGGTGGTGGGCATCTGGCAAGGACCTTTGTGCTGTGTCATCCCACAGGAAGGTGGAAGGGCAAGAGAGCATGAAGGAGTAAGAGGGGTCAAACTCACCTTTGTAACAGACCAATTCTTGTGATAAGGAACCCACTCCCCCAATAACAACATTAGTCCACTCACCAGGGCGAAACCCTCATGACCTGATCACCCCTTAAACATCCCTCCCCTCAGCACTACTGCATGGGGGATTCAGTTTCCAACACTTGAAATTTGGGGGACACTCTCAAGCCATAGTAAGAAAGAAATGGCAAAAATAAATTACTTAGACAGTGTTTATCACTAATAATAAGATATGCACAAAACATCATTTATAGTCTATATTCACTATAATATGTTGTGCTCTATTTTCATGTTACTTTATGCAAAGACATAAAAAACAAAGAGACAGATTTTTGAGAGAGGTATTAAGAAACAGCACCATAACTTTAGTTAAACTGAGAAACTGGTGGAAGTAATTATTTTAAAAACCTTTTTTATTTGTTGGTTGTTTGGAAGTCAGTGGTGACATTTCAAGGAGGAGTTGTCATTGGGAAGGCAGATTTCAGGAGGCTTTCGTAAGAGTGTGTGAGGAAGATGGGCAAGGAAGGAGGACAGGTGACTTAGAAAGATTCTTGGTGGCAACTGGAAGTGCAGAAATAGAATGATGACTTCAGGCAGAAGCAATTCAAGGAATGTTGTGCTTTTGCTTCCCTCTTTCTGTCCCTCTCCCCATCTCTCTTTCCATCTCTCTATGCCTCTCACTTTGTCTGTCTCTGTTTCTCCCTCTCTGTGCCTCTCTCCTGGTTGCTCTGTCTCTCTTTGTCTCTTTTCAAGACTGTGTGTGTCTGTGTCTCTCTCTTCCCCTCATTTCTTTCTCCATCTTTCCATGTCTCTCTGTGTCTCTGCTTCTCTGATTTTTTTCTGTCTCTCTCTCTCTGTCTCTCTCACTCTCCTTCTTTCTTTCTTTCTTTCTTTCTTTCTTTCTTTCTTTCTTTCTTTCTTTCTTTCTTTCTTTCTTTCTTTCTCTCTTTCTTTCTTTCTTTCTCTCTCTGCGTGTGTGTGTGTCTCACTCTCTTGGTTTCTCACTCTCACTCTCCATCTCGCAGCTCTCTTTGGTTTCACTATGCAAGCTGACTTTCCCCACCTGATGATCCAGTAGTATTAGCAGGAACCGGGTGGACTACCCCCACCACCCGCATCCTGTACCCATCCATGAACTGGGGCAGAGGAGAGGACTGATCTCGCTACTTGGCCTGGCTGGACGTGCTGACCCTCAGGATCACAGGCAGTGGAAGGAGCAGTCCTGGAAGGTCAGAGTGGGTCCTGTGATGGATGGAAGTGACAAGTATGTTGAGCAACAAAAATGACCAGCACTTGGTCTATGGCAGCAGGAGCTCAGAAGTGAGGAATCCTAGGGCCTTAAATGAGTGGCTCATTGTGGCAAAAACTTTTTTAAGAAAAAAAATAGCCCCTTGGGCCACGCGCCGTGTCTCAGGCCTGTAATCCCAGCACTTTGGGAGGCCGAGACAGGCAGATCACGAGGTCAGGAGATCGAGACCATCCTGGCTAACACGGTAAAACCCTGTCTCTACTAAAAAAATACAAAAAACTAGCGGGGCGAGGTGGCAGGCACCTGTAGTCCCAGCTACTCGGGAGGCTGAGGCAGGAGAATGGTGTAAACCCAGGAGCGGAGCTTGCAGTGCGCTGAGATCCGGCCACTGCACTCCAGCCTGGGCGACAAAGACAGACTCCGTCTCAAAAAAAAAAAAAAAAAGAAATAGCCCCTAAGGAGGGTTCCAATGACCACCTCTTAAGCAATACAATTGACCCGTGAACAATGCAGAGATTCCGGCACCAAGCCGCCACACAGTTGAAATTTCTACAATAACTTTTGGCTATACCAAAAGGAATTTACTAATAGCCTATTCTTGGGTGGAAGCCTCAGTGATCACGCAGAGAGTCGGTTAACGCACATTTTGTGTGTTGTATGTATTGTATAGTGTATTCTTACAGTAAAGTAAGCTAGAGGAAATCATAGGAAAAATGTGTTTACTATTCATTAAGTGGCTCATCATAGAGTTTCTTCTCCTCATTTTTGCTTTGAGTAGGCTGAGGAGGAGGAGGTGGCAGGAGAGGAGGAAGGATTGGTCTTGCTGTCTAAGGGGTGACAGAAGTGAAAGAAAGTCCAAGTGTAAGTAAGTGACCCACGCGGTTTAAACCCTGTTGTTCAAGGATCAACTGTTTGAACAGGGAAGTTTTGAAGTGACCTCTTTTTTTTTCTTGAGACAGAGTCTCACTCTGTTGCCCAGGTTGGACTGCAGTGGCTTGATCTTGGCTCACTGAAATGGAAGTGACTTCTTTTCAAATAGGGCATGGCAGGGAAAGGGGCCAGAAAATGGCAAAAGTCTGCCCCACAAACTCAGGACCAAGATCCCCAATTTCTTCACCTGGTGAGTGGGGCTCTCATTCCCTAGACCACAAAGTCTATTTGGGTTCAAAGATCACCTAGGCTCTGGGCTTGGCCTTCCAAGAGAAGAGGTATCTGGGTCCTCCCAAGAATGCAGAGCTGTCCATTCCTGGATGAGTGACCGCAGCTCTGACCCTGTCCCTGGTCTGGGCTTCACTCCTCCTCCTGTAGGCGGCCGCGGCCACAGGCTCAGGAGTTCTCTAACCCAGGCAACACGTGGTTGTGGGTGGGCGTGCTTGCAGGCAGAGGAAGAGGTCTGGGGCTTACTTGAGAATCTCAATGCTGACACCCAAAAAAAGGTAAAAGCTCCTGCAGGATGCTGGCATATACAGCTAACAAGATAACACTGTGGGTGTACATCCTGGCACACAGGAAGAGTATTCTTGTTCATGGCGGTGGTTTCAAATATTTCAGTGAGTTCTCCCTTGAATGCCTCTGTCGGGAGCCACTTCAGTTCAGCGTGGGCAGCAAGGGAGCGTCAAGGACTGGTAGTTACGAATTCAAGCTTGTACACAGCGACAGGTCACAGGTCTGTGGAAGATGCCTGTCAATCAATATTCAGAGGTAGCATTCCATAACTGAAGCATAGGGCATATCTGACCTCATCTGACATGGCTAAAATCATGATTGTTTTTCTAACTGGGAAATTTATGTAACTGATTTGCCAATAAAGAACCATCTCTCTCCCCCATTTTCTGACATAACGCTAGTCATTAGGGAAATGTTCCGATGATGTTCGTGAAAGAACAAACCAATGTCTTCCGCTGTAATACCACCCATTTCACACATATGACTCTTGCTGCTTCCATGTGACACTAAAAGTATCAGGAGTGCCAGGAAGTCTCTTTAATCATCGTTCTCCAAGGTGCTCAGGAGATGAAGTCATTCTGTGAAGTGGACTTCAGTTAACACCACTGAGAAAATGTCCTAGAGAAAGTAAAACTTGTAATGGCCTCATACTTTACAGAAATAAAGCAACTTTCTTCTTTCGTTTCTTTCCAGTTTTTAGATATTAATATTAATTGGTTCAGGGCAACCTGTTTCTGCATCAAAGTCTTGGGAAGCTTCCACCTGTTTTTATTTTATTTTATTTTATTTATTTATTTAGAAATACAGTCTCACTGTCACTCAGGCCAAAGTGTAGTGGTGTGATCACAGCTCACTGCAGTCTCAACCTCCCAGGCTCAAGCCAATCCTCAGGCCTCCACCACCTGAGCAGCTGGGACTGCAGGTGTGCCACCTGTCCTGCTAATGTTTTATTTTTATTGTTTTATTTTGTGTAGAGTCAGGATCTTGTTATGTGGCCAAAGCCGGTCTCAAACTCCTGGTCTCAAACAATACTTATGTCAGCCTCCTAATGCGCTGAGATTATAGACATGAGCCACGGCACACAGCTGATTTATTTATTTATTTTCTCAGAACTATGCGACCTGATTCTTAATACATAAGGAAATAGAAGCCAGACAAAGGTGGAAGTAGTTACACACCATGTGAGTGTCATTTGGCACTTAGACAAGAGAGGCAGATTATAAAAATAAAAGATCCACATGTCGCAATTGACTGTGGGCTTGGATATGAACTCCAGCACTTTTTATTTTTATTTTCTAAGAGATAGTGTCTCACTCTCTTACTCAAGCTGGAGTGCAGTGATATAAGCATAACTCACTGTAATCTCAAACTCCTGAGTTCAAGTGATCCTCCTGCCTCAGCCTCCCAAGTAGCTGGGACTACAGATGTGCCATCGCTCCAGGCTAATTTTTTTTTTTTAATTTTGTAGAGACGAGGTCTCCCTGTGTTGCCCAGGCTAGTCTCAAACATGTGACCTCAAGCAATCGTTCCGCCTTGGCCTCCAAATCGGTGGGATTATAGGTGTGAGCCACTGTACCTGGCCAAGAAATCAGCTCCACCTGTTTTCTGTATAAAGTTTAGCATCCAGATACAAAGCAAAATAACGTTTAAAGATCAAAGAATCTGAAGGGAAGCTTGTGGGAGGGGAATGGGCTGAAGGCAGCGTTTTTTGGTCTACGGTTTTGCTTATTCTTGGACTTTCCAAAGTCCCGAAAGAAGCAGAAGGCAAGTGAGAAGGGAGGAAGAGGCGGGAGGAAAGGAGGATGGCTGCGCCTCTGAGGTTGCAGATTAGCCCAAGGCGGCTCAGTGGCTGGGAAGGAAGGAAGGAAATTCCCAAGCCCGAAGGTAGAGACAGGGTCCTGGGTCCAGCAGAGACTGGAGGGGAGGAGGGTGCCGGGAGCCAAATACCTTCCTGCTAGCATTGCAACCTCTTAAACTGCTTAGGCTTTTATCCAAATTTGGTATGTCCGCATTTTGTAGACCTCCAAACCAAGTCACTCAGGGTTACCCAAGCAGGAAGGAGAGGATGATAGGAGAAGGTGCCCCATCTGATGATGCCCTTCTGGCTTTTATCCATTCCTGGGAATGACTCTTTCTCCAACTCGGGGGATGCCCCTCTGGGAGAATACAGTGGCATGGACCAGCAGTGGAGAATTCCAAGTCCAAAAAACGATTGGCATTTTAAGGAAAGTAAGAAATCATCCTGCATATATGAAACATTGGGAAAAAAGGTTATTACTAATAATTCTCAAGAGACCACTCTGGTGAGATTGGGTTTCTTGGGGATGTGTGGAGTAGGGTATATGTACTGAGTGGGCACATCCCACCATTCAGACTCCTCCCTCAGCTCCTGTCTACTGTAGCAGTCAGAAGGCAGCTCCGGTCCTCATCTCCGCTGAGCGACCCACTCACTCATTCACTCACTCGTTAACTCATTCACTCACTCACTCACTCATTCACTGCTTCACTCGCTCACTCATTCACTCACTCAGTCCTTTATTCATTCACTCACTGTTTTACTCACTCGCTCATTCATTTACTCATTCAATCACCCATTCACTAACCCATTCACTTACTCACTCACCCATTCACTCACTCACCCATTCACTCACTCACCCATTCACTCACTCACCCATTCACTCGCTCATTAACTAACCCACTCACTCACTCATTCACTTATTCACTAACCCATTCACTCACTCATTCACTCATTCACTAAGCCAATCACTCACTCATTCACTCACCCATTCACTCACTCATTCATACCCTCATTCACTCACTCAGCCATTCACTCATTCGCTCACTCATTCATTTACTCACTCATTTCCTCATTCATTCACTCAATCATTCACTCACTCAATCATTCACTCACTCATTCACCTCTTCATTCATTCACTCACTCACTCACTCATTCACTCACCCTTTACTCACACACTCACTCATTTATTGACTCATTCACTCACTCATTCGTTCATTCACTCACTTCTTCACTCACTCATTCACTTGTTCACTCACTGACTCATTCACTCACTCTTTCCCTCACCCATTCACTCACTCACCCACTCCTTTGTTCACTCACTCATTCACCCACTCACCCATTCACTCACTCATTCATTCACTCACTCATTCATTCACTCACTCACTCGCTCATCACTCATTCCCTCAGTCACTCACTCATTCACTCACTCATTCACTAAGTCGCTCATTCATTCACTTACTTATTCACTCACCCATTCACTCACTCACTCTTTCACTCATTCACTCACTTAGCAATTCACTCACTCACTCACGTTCACTCATTCACTCATGTACCCACTCACTCACTCATTTACTCCTTCCCTCATCCACTCACTCACTCATTCGCTGACTGACTGAGTCACTCACCCATCCACTCATTTACTCTCTCACTTACTCCTTCACTCACTCACTCACTCCTTCATTCATTCATTCAGCAGCATCCATGACAGATTCACTCTGTCGTGGGCTCTGCTGTTGCCCTGGGCCTGCAGCAGGGAATAGTCAAAGATCTCTGAATCCACGGCATTCAGAGTTCAGCAGGGGGACCTCTGGAGAAGCCCAGTAGATAGGTGAAATGCCCCATGTGTGACAATGATGAGGATGTTTTAAGAGAAGCAGGGAGGGAACAGGAGTGTGCATGGAGCCCAGAATTTCTAAGAGGGTGATCTGGGGACACCTCACCACTGCAGAAGACCTTGCAGGACAGACTTGAGGAAGGTGGGCAGAGTGGGTAGGGAAAGGAGGGCCTGGGCTGAGGAAAGAGCAGGCTGGGCCTGAGGTTGTCGGGTGCCTGCATCGGCCTCTGGGCAACACCAGGATCTGAAGGGACCAGAGGACAGGCCAGTGTACCATGTGTGGGGCCTGTGACTCCAAGTCAGCAGAGAAGATGCCTGAATTACCTCCTGATAGGTGCACCCTGACTTTGAAGTTGAGCACACCCGAGGCATGGAGGTGGGGTGGATGTGGGGGCAGAGCAGGGGATGGGGAGGGAGCCTGTTCCGGTCCAGGTCAGAGGAAGTGACTTGGCCCCAGTGGCTCCAGATTCAATGAAGAGCCAAGAGGGACTTTCCTGAGGGACTTAGATGCCGGGGCGGAGGAGCACTGCAAGGCTTCAGCCTGAGTCCCTGGGAGGATGGAGTCACCAGGAGCTGAGGTGAGGAAGACTGAGTGGTGGGGGGTTGTGCGGGGGTGCAGAGGCCTGAGCTCAGTTTGGCCCCTGCAGATTTGAGATGCCCACTCCATGCACAGGCGGAGACGGCAGGGAAGGGGAAGAGGCTGCAGCTCAAGTAGCCCTGGAACGTGCAGCCCGACATCCTGGGGCACTGGGTCATGGTGCCCTCATGGCTGGGAGCTGCTTCCCTCCTGGGATGCCACAACTCCTTTAGAGCACATCGGCATCTCCTGCGCTCACCACAGAGGGGAAGCAGGAAGGACATCTGTCCCTAGGCATGTTCTCCTTCACCTTGTCCTAGGCAGGTCCCAGGCAGCACCTCCCCTCCCAAGTGGCTCACCTTGGCCCCTGCCTCTAGTGTTCACAGCCAGACCCTCGAAGAGGGCTGGACTCGGCGGCTCACTTCTAATGAATAGAACCAGGCAAAAGAGATGGCGATCTCTCCTGAGCTTGGATTGGGAGGGCTGCAGGTTCCATCCACTGGTACTCTCCCCCTGGGTCTTCATAGGTGCTAGTTCTGGCATAGCCAGTCACCTGCCCAGGGCAGAGGGAGGCCTTAAGCTGATGCCACGGAGAGACTGGGGCCTTCAGTCCAACAGCCTGCAAGCAATAGAATCCTGCCAGCAACACAGAAGCGAGCGTGGAAGCAGCTCCTCCCCTGATGAGCCTGAGCCTTCAGAAGACACAGCAGCCCTGGGCAGACATCTGCTGCAGCCACGGAGAGCCCCTGGGGCAGAGGGCCCAATGAAGCCTGAACTCCCTGCCCAAGGAGTAATCATTCCTGGGGTATAACTGTGTGCTGGTGTGGGCCACAGTTTGGAGTAACCTGTCAAGGGACAATGAAGAACAAACACACACCTCAGGTCCTACTGGGTGGAAGCTGTACGGTCAGCACGGCATGTAATATCTGTCAGGCCTCTGAGCCCAAGCCAAGCCATCGCATCCCCTGTGACTTGCAGGTATAGGCCCAGATGGCCTGAAGTAACTAAAGAATCACAAAAGAAGTGCAAATGGCCTGCCTCGCCTTAACCGATGACATTCCACCACAAAAGAAGTGAAAATGGCCGGTCCTTGCCTTAAGCCATGATATTATCTTGTGAAATTCCTTTTCCTGGCTCATCCTGGTTCAAAAAGCTTCCCCACTGAGCACCTTGTGACCCCCACTCCTGCCCGCCAGAAAACAACCCCCCTTTGACTGTAATTTTCCTTTACTTACCCAAATCCTATAAAACGGTCCCACCCTTATCTCCCTTTGCTGACTCTCTTTTCGGACTCAGCCCACCTGCGCCCTGGTGAAATAAACAGCCATGTTGCTCACAAAAAACCTCTTTGGTGGTCTCTTCGCAGGGACGAGCATGACAATATCTTCCAGTTGAATTAGAAGATTCATTGCTAAGGCCAAAGATTTTAAAAAAAGGAGAACCTCTAATTGTAGCACCATTAAAATACATGACTTGAAAAAAAAAAAAAAAAAAAAAAGAGCCATAGCCATTCTTTTCCATCTTACCTACAGGTATATATTAATATATGTTAATTCCCTGACTGACTGAGCAATGGGCCAAACTCATAAGAACAGATGTGTGAGGACCGTCAGTGACCACCCTGACCTCAGCCCTTGTATACAGACAAACTTTTGAACATAATCTGTAGCCTTGGGGGTCTTGACACTCTAAATTTTATTATGTTTAATTAACTATTTCTATTCCCTAAGCAATACCTGTTCATCGGAGAGAAAAAATGGCATTACCTATACTAAGCAAAAGAAAGGAAATAAAATGCTCAGAAACATTTACATATATATGCAGACACACACACACACTCGCACACTCGCATGCACAGGCTCGCACTGTGTCTAGGCCTGCCTTTTCACTTATTTATATGTCCTGAACTTATTTCGATTTCAGTAGACACTTATCTTCGTAGCGGTAACAGCAACTAAATATTATTGCAGCGTCTATTTTTACCATCATTTATTTAACTCATCATGTTTGAACTGTTAGGTTGTGTCTATGGTTTTCTGTGTTATAGACAATTTGATGACAAATGACCCATCCCCTAATGTTCAATATAAAAATATCAATTGTATAAGGAGATAAGGGGTATTTAGCTGAAATAAAATTCAGTGTGCCCTACCTTCTCCACATGTAATATGCTCTAAAAAGGCACGAATAATTAAATTAGCCCTTCTATTCTCCAGCACAGATCCTGAGTCCAGCGGTGGGTGCAGGTGCTCAGAGACTCGGTCTGCTCTTCTGCCCGCCAGAAGGCAAAGGCCACTCAACTGCCACCTTAAGACACCCAGGATTCTCCTCTCCTTTTTTATTAATAGAATAATGCTCAGGCTCAGTGCATGAGAGCAGCGCTCTCTGACTTTGCATTCATCAGAGTAACCTAGGTGGTTTGTCTAAAAATATACATTCCCTGGCTGCGCTGGCAGAAACGACTTCAGTGGTTTAGTGGGGGTGTGCATAGGACAGGTGATTCTGAGGACCACGAGGGGTTAGGAATTTCCCCGTTCATTCTGGCCAAGGGAGAGAGCAGACCATCCAGCATTGTCCGCAGCATATTTTTTTTTTCCTCTTTTGCAATGAATATTTGATGCTCAGCGGGATGAGCCCCAGGATGAGACACACATCCAAGAAAAATCCATGCCTCTCCATCTGTTCCCCAGGATTGCCCTTTGGTGAGACTCTCCTTTGCGATTGCTTCGTATTCCCCGGTTCATAGAACAAACCTCTTCTTAGTCTCTTTTGTTGTCTCTTATCTGTTCAACAAACACCCACTGCGCAGGACCATCCTTCGGTAAGCCCTCGAGTGGGGCCGTTTGGCAGCCCTACTTCGTGGGGTGAGCACTGAAGGAACCGGGGCCCCATAAGCCCGTGCTTTTGTGGGGGCTGCCCCCTCTCCCGTCGCAGGGTAACCGGCACCAGGCTGTTAAGCTGTGGATGGACAACCGCACATCCCATCGGGTGTGCGTATTTCAGTACGTGGAGTTGGCCAGTGAAGTCAGCCGAGGTCAGCACAGCGTACAGCAGCGTGCGTGTCCGTGGGGAGGAAGGGTCGTCCCACCTCCCCTTCAGGCCAGTCCTGTTGCGCCTCCTCTTGCCCCACTCTGACTTCCGCGCGCCCAGGCGTCTCTGAGGGTCGCGCCCCGATACCCTCCTCCACCCCAAGGCTTCTTCTCCCAAAGGGCCGGGCTGGTGGCTCAGGAGCGCCACAGCCCCCGTGGGCCCGGGAAATCGCAGCTTCGTCATAGCTAAGCCCGCCGCGCTCAGCTTTTCTCGCCACCTGAATGATCCACTCTCCGTGCGTCCTTCCCGACCTCAGGCTGCAGAGAAAACTTGGGGGCGGGGGTCGAGGAAGCCGCGCCCCGGTGCTCCCAGCGCAGACCCCAGAGGAATCCTGCGGGCAACAACAAGCTGTGCGAGCGGCCGGGCTAGGCGCCGACAACAGCAGGAGCGGCCGGGCCTGCCGCGAGCCTCCGCGTCCAGGTAGGGTCTCCGCGCCCCAATTCCATCCCGCCCAGCCATCGGCGCTCCCAGCAAGTGCGGGGTTTCCACCCGCCCCGGCGTTCGCGCCCACTCACAGTCTCCCTTGCCCCCCCGGGAGATGCTCCCAGCGTTCTATTCCGCCCCTCCTTGGCGCGCCCAGCAAACGTTGTGACCTCGCCCCCCTGCGGTCTCCCTCTCCCCGGACGCTGCCCCTGCCCCCACCTGTGGCGCTCCGGGCATCTCTAAAGCCCCCAACCAGAGTCCTCCAACCCACCCGCGAGGCTCGCGCACCAGCAACGCGACCCCACCCACAGGGACCCCGCCCACCTGTGGCGGTACCCCCGCACCTGCGACCTCCCCCATCGCTAGCGCGGCCCCTACCTACGACGACCCCCGCGTAGGTGCTCCCGCCTACACAAGCCCCCTCCCTGCCAGCCCCTACCCTTTCCCTGCCCCTTTCCCTGCTCCTGCCCCTAGCCGCGCCCCCGCCCCCGCAGGCCCTCCGGTGCGTTCGGGCCCCGCCCGTCACTGCCCATTGGCGCTGGCGCCAGGCGGGGGCGCGGGCGGGGCAGCAGTTCCGAGTCCGGCGCGCGCGGGCAGGGTCCCCATTGCCTGCCGCGCACCCGGACTAGCGACTATCCTCGGCCTCCTCTCCACGGACGCAGACGACTCCCGGGCCCCCAAGGGCTCTTTGCGGAAGTTCCTGGAGCACCTCTCCGGGGCCGGCAAGGCCATCGGCGTGCTGACCAGTGGCGGGGATGCTCAAGGTGCGCGCCCCCCTCCAGGCGACGAGGTCGGGACGGACGGAGAGAGGGAGAACAGGGCGAAGGGGATGGGGGGATAGGGCAGAAGAGTGGGGGAGCGATGGGAGGACCCGGGGAAAGATGGGGAAGCGATGGGAAGAACCGGGGAGAAGAGCGGGGAAGCGATCGGGAGAACTGGGTCGAAGCCGGTGCCCGGGAGCGGCAGGGCAGGGGTACCTGCGGGGCAGCGTGAACCGTCAAGGCAGCCCCGGGGTCCTTGCCGGGTGGGGCGGAGGAGGAAGGGACATGGCAGTAGGAACCTCCATCCGAAAGATAGGGAGCTTTCCATCCCGTCCGGTTTATGTTTTAAATTGAACCTGGCAGAGCGGTCGCCTGGAGCGCCCTTGGGGGTCGTTCTGCCTCTGAGCTGTAGGACTGGGCCGGGCTTCCCCTCCGAAGCGAGGGTACAGCGCGATCACTTCCTAAGTGCCCCCCCGTCCCCCAACTCCGCCCCACGCCACCACCCAGCATGTCGAGGAACAAACGGCCGGGTCCCCGCACGCCTCCTGTAGCCTCGTGCCCCGCGCGGTGTGGGCGGGGTCCCGGCTGCTGCAATGCAGGACGCGGCTGGGGTGCTCTGGGTTCCCGCCTGGCGTCTCCGAGGCGGTCCGGCAGCCCCTCGCGTTTCCGCTGGAAGATTTACAAAAAGGGTTTCTTGTCCTCGCATGTGCTGTCGCCTTCCGGCTCGTGACAAAACTGAAAACTAAAGTGGGTGCCAGGCCCTCCCCGCCAGCCTCCGCGGACCGGAAGGACCAGGAAGCGGGGACTCCTGGACGTCAGCGGCGCCGCGGCGCGGGCTCTGGGCTTCCCCTGCCCTGCAATGTGGAAGCGGCTCTCCAGGAGGCGCCCGAGCCTGGGCCCACGACGCGGGCGCGCCGGGAGGACATTTAACATTGAAGAGCGGGAGGTGATGGAGAGTGCGCTCCCCAGGCCCCGGGTGCACGTAGGGGCGCCTGTGCCCGGGATCAGGAGGGTGAGGCCTTCTCCGTCAGGTAGCCTTGTTAAATCTATCTGAAAGTCACAGATAACTAAGTGTCAAGTCGTCACAGATATTTATGTATCCTGAATGAGATGGCTACGGAAAACATGAAAACATCGTTACTGGTTACGTGCATGATGCATCCAAAACATTGTTACCTGCACAGTGGCAGCACTGATATTTGTGGGCTTTTGAACGTGTGGACTGGAGTGTTAAGAGTCCTTCAGAGTTATGACAGTAGTTTGATTTGAATGTTCTTTTCTTGGCGAATAAATGCTGCACATTGAATTTACCCAGGAAACTAGGAAGGTGAACCCACACGAAGGACACAGACCTGTGGACTGCTCCAGGCACCATTAGGGCCTTGCGGGGCCTGAGCCATGGGCTTCCCGTTCAGCCTCTTGAGAGCCGTGACGGCGTCTCTGTTCTGCCTCACACTGGACCGGCTAGTTTCATATTCTTGTTATGGTTCCGAAGCTACAAGCGATTGGATTCTGCGAGTCGCTCTCTGTCTTCCTCCTCCAGCTGCTTTCAAATGGGTCGTCTCTTTTTTTAGAACTGCTTTTTTTAAGCAGTGATTGATGGGGTGAGTTGTAGTGCTGTCCTGAACTGCAGAGGGAGCGCACTGAGGAACCTGGGTTTTGATGCTGTGCACATCAGCTGAGTCAGCAGCCCAGGGCCCTGTCAGTCCCATTATTAAGCTTATTTCTTGCTCTTCGACGCCTTAAAAAAAAAAAGCAAACTCCTGCTTGCCGTCACTGGCTGTTTGGCAAATGGGTGTTTACCCTGGAAAGAGGGACATTTTGTCCTCTGGACCGTCTAAGGCGCCCTTTAGTGACGTGGTCCGTTTCTGACCACTCTATTCTGTGGGCGTCCTTCCTGCTTCCACCTTCCCTTTCCAAACGCCTCCGCCTCCAGGGCTTTAATTTTCCTTCTGTGTGTGTGTCACGCAGAGGTTACGACTATTGCGCCAGTGCCCTTATTATTATTATTTTTTTTCCTGCGGAGGTCCCAGAACTTGCTACATCTCAAAAGAAGCAATTGCATCCATTTGTTCGCGATGATCATAAACAGTGCCCTCGAAGGGAGACTAATTGGTCAACCTGTCTGCTGTGGGTAGAAAGACAGCGGTGGCCGCGGAACGGGGGCTCTGCCTCTTCAGAGCCTGCACAACCATCCTGCTTTCTTTCTTCAATATCCAGTAGGGGGGTTAATTTTAATAAGCCCTTGAAACCAACAAAGCAGGAAAGTGCAAAGACATTGAGTTGCGAGATTTAAAATTACAACCAGCAGCCTCTCCTTCTTCCTTCACTGGGGGTTGCCGCTTCGTTTTGGGGCTGCAGGGTATGTTTGGCAGCGACATCGGACCTTTGTGCTGTGCGACTCATGAATTGAGATAGTTCCTTACTAAGTGCTTTGTGCTGTAGGTATGAAAATGGGGATAGAGGGAGCACTGTCCTGGGTGGAGAGGCGTGGAGAGACGCTGTGATACATAGCAGGTCCTTTTCTTCTGGGCTCCTGGTTATAAATCTTTTTTTTTTTTTTTTTCTAATAGCCTGACAGATGGTTTTTGTGTCTTTTTTTTTTTTTTTTTTTTTTTTGAGACGGAGTCTGGCTCTGCCGCCCGGGCTGGAGTGCAGTGGCCAGATCTCAGCTCACTGCAAGCTCCGCCTCCTGGGTTTACGCCATTCTCCTGCCTCAGTCTCCCGAGTAGCTGGGACTACAGGCGCCCGCCACCTCACCCGGCTATTTTTTTTGTATTTTTTAGTAGAGACGGGGTTTCACTGTGTTAGCCAGGATGGTCTCGATCTCCTGACCTCGTGATCCGCCCATCTCGGCCTCCCAAAGTGCTGGGATTACAGGCTTGAGCCACCGCGCCCGGCCCTGGTTTTTGTGTCTTAATTAAAAGATTGAAGACTGTGGGCCAGACGCAAACTAATTCCATTGGCATCAGAGAGAAGGATTCTGTGCATATTTATCTATAGCAATAATTGATTTTTTTTTGTCGAATTATCTGGTTAGTCAAATCATACATTACAGAAGTAATATTTAAAATTAAAAAACAAAAAATAAAAAATGTATCTGTAAACCTATGCCCCTTCCATTCCAGTCTTTGTCTCTGTGTAATTTTAGAACCGTGAACCACGATGTACACAGAGTTTATACTCTTTTAATATCTTGCTACTTCATTGTTTTAATGTTTAATCTTTAGGTTGATGTATCATAGGTTGCTTGATCATTTCTTACAGGTGTTTGGTTTAGTGTTTTTTTTTTTTTTTCCCTTTAACTCTAATGTAAATTTGAGTATTTGGCTGGTAGTTTTAGCAGGATTTAAGGCAGAGCCTCAGTTAGGGCCGCGGATCGATTTATGGTCCCTAGTTTGAGGAGGGAGGCGGCAATCTGCCCTTTCTTCTATAATTGATATGTTGAATCACAATGGACATTTACTTGATTTTGAGCACTTGGGACTCCCCTGGGGTTCACTGATATTGCAAGGTCAGGACTGGGGATCTCCTGCTGGAGAGGCCCCCAGCGTGCCCAGCGCAGGGTCCTGAGCGCGTTGCTGCAGAACAGAAGCCCTGGGCTTTGTCCTCCAGCAGCCATCACTCTGGGAAGGACTGGCTACTCCAGGAATGAGGTCTATGCTCTGAAGCCCACAGTCAGCAGACCAGCAAAGGTCAGCACAGACGACCTTCTATGAATCATTCATTTAGCAAGCATTCATGGAATACACACTCCGTGCAGTTGGAACTTAGAGTGGAGGGCCATCAGCTCACTGTTGTCTGAGCAGAGCTTGGTCTCTGGCTCCCTGTTGTAGCCTCCGCTCCTAGGAGGTGCACGGTGAGTGTTGAGGAACCCTCCACAGGCACAGGTGCCGAACAAGGACCCCTCCCAAGGGCGTCAGCCCTGGGCCCTGAGCTCTGAAGAGGAGGAAGGCATTCCTAGGGCCGACTTCCCTTCTGGATACTGAGCTCTGCACAGAGAGAAACTCTTCCACATTCACTGCGGTGAAGTTCCTGAAACAAATAACACTTCAGAGACTGGGGCCTGCATTCCCCGGAATTTCCATGGCCACAGGTGGTGGCTGCACCGTGCGACTGGAGTCTGCGTTCCCCAGAATTTCTGTGGCTGCAGGTGGTGTCTGCACCATGCAACTGGTGTCTATGTTCCCTGGAATTTCCGTGGCCAAAGGTGGTGACTGTACCATGTGAATGAGGGTCTGTGTTCCCTGGAATTTCCATGGCTATAGATGGTGGCTATACCATGTGTCTGAGGGTCTGCCTTCCCTGGAATTTTTGTGGCCACCGATGGTAACTGTACCATGTGACTGAGGGTCTGCATTCCCTGGAATTTCTGTGGTCGCAGATGGTGGCTGTACCATGCAACTGGGGCCTGCATTCCCTGGAATTTCCATGGCCACAGGCGGTGGCCGCACCATGCATCAGGTCCTCTCTCAGGAGTTGGTGTCATTCTCTCTGTTACTCCCTCACCTGACACAGAGCGGCAGTTCCTGACCTTATCATTCCCAGGAAACACACAGGCATCTGTTTTGGATCCTTGTTTTATTTCCCCATTACCTTTGTCATCAAAGGGAAATTCACATCCCTATAAAGCCGAAAATGGTGTGGGGCCCCCTGGTGGTCTTTCCAAGGCATTATCAGCAGGTAAACTAGACCATATGGGCCAGTGTACCTGAAATGAAAACAGAAAGGTAAGTCGTGTCACTAAGCTTTCCTGGGAGATTCAGGGTCTTTGTCAGTGACAGAGTCATCCAAAGTAAGTTGTTTGTTCACTGCAGATCGACACGGTTAGCTGTGTCGGGATTAAACTTACCCAGTGTCGACAGAGTGTAGCTTAATCCTCACGGAGGAGTGTCAAGTACATTGAAGAATAGCTGCCGAGACTGCTATTGTCAGGAGAGGGGCAGGTGCCTCTCTCCCTTAGCCCAGTGCTGAAGGAGGCCGGTCTCACATCAGGCCGTGCGTGTGAGCGAGCTGGATTTTTAGCACGCTGGGACGATAGAGCACAAACATCTATTTTTAACTTGTGGGTGACCTTCTTCTGTGCTGCTTGAGTCTCTGTGGACCTTTCTCTGTTTCCTTCCTGAGGAGTCTGTGCCAAGGTCCCAGACGTTCTCTGCGCTGCACCTCGGCGCCTGCCCACTCAGGAGCCTCCTCCTGGTGACTGTGGGACCGGGCTGGGCCCACACTGTCAGCATCGTCCGGGGTAAGCAAGCCCGTCCCTCCACACCTTAGTGTCCCCAGCTGTTGAACAGGGCTAATCAACTGACCGTCAGGTTAATGGGGATCAGATGCGCTCATCTCATAGCCCTGCTTGGTAGACAGCCACTTCCACTCTGTCCTCCAATGTGCTACTCTAGACTTTTGCTTTACCTCCATTTAGCCAGGTGATTCGAGGTGACAGTGACTATCAAGAGGGACGTACAGAGGAAATCAGTGGAAGAGAGCTCGAGGAGCAGACATGGGTGCAGGGAACACAGTGCGGGGAGCACGGGTGCAGGGAACATATGCATGGGGAGCACAGATAGGTGTGGGGAGCACGGGTGAGGGGGGCATGGGAGCGGGGAGCACGGGGACCCGGAGCACAGGGTATGGAGAGCATGTGTGTACTTGCTCTGCTCTGACAGATGCTGCTGAGCACGTACTCAGTGATCAGATGGGTCAGAGCCTCAGTGCCTCTTTTCGAGAAAAAGTATTTCTTTTTTTAAAGATAGGACTTCCCTCTTCCTGGTGGCCCCTTTTAGTCGATACTCTTTTAAGCCTGCTTTTCCAGAGGAAAGCTAGGAAGGATGGCCTATATAGGTCCCAGTCTGGGCATATCTGGAAGAATGACCTGTTTTAGGTTTGAGTCTAGTGTATCTGGGGACAACTTTGAACCTCCATTCAGAGTCCCAGAGCCACCTGTAGAGGCTCCCCAAATGTCTGCTGGGACTTTCCCCTCTGCTCGGGGATGATGAAGAGCAGAACCTCATCCTGCCACGACCTCTGGGGTCCTCCTTCCTGGAGGGCAGTGCCTTGGTGGTCAGTGTGTGTAGGAGGCTGGGCTGGCACCTTCGGGCTATGCTCTGCAGCGGCGGCTCGTGACATGGGGCATTCTGTGCTCTGCACCGGGACTGTTGACGTGGGGCATCCTCGTGCACTGTGGACCACATGCGGTGCACATGAGCCAGACAGCTCCTGGAATTTGGAGCCTGATTCTACCTCAGGCCATCCACCTGTCTGTGGCACTTCTGGGGGATTGTGAGGACCATATGAGTCTGTGTCCCCACCCTCACTGGCTGGACACCTGTGCCAGGCTGGAGCTTTATGTGTCACCATGCCCTGTTCTGAGTTGTGTGAATATTTATTTTCATTACCTACTCTCATGAGCTTTCCTTTTTTAAAAAAAAAATTCAGAGACAGACTTTGAAGTCCCCTGGCCCCACCCTTTGTGGACCTAATGGTATTGCAGAAATTATGGCTTCAATTATGTGTAATAACTGGGGCTACTTTAAAAGTCATGTAAAGGAACAAGGTGGAGTGGCCATTTCAAGCAGTACATCATGCTGGATTCTTCAGTGAACATTATCAGGCTTTCAACACATTTTCTCTTTTTCTTTACTTTGGAGAATAGAATGGGTGCTCAGAAGCTGTTGGAATTTAGTAACAGAAAATCATCCTTAAGGAGCTATTTAAGCAAGGGGACAGTTGGAGTAAATGTAAGTTATGAACACACACTTATTCCAAACCAGAGAAGTAAAAGCATCAACTGTGCTGGGGTTGAAACTTGGTTGCTAGTGTGTCTTTCCTGCCCACAGTGACTGTGACAGTGCTGTGGCCAGGAAATTCTGGAAAGAAGACTTGGTGCCAGTGGTAGTTTTTGTGACGATTCATTTGCTTTCAGCTCAAGTGACTATAGTCTAACTTGCAAATGGCTAGGTCTCCACCAATGGATCACGACATTGACATAGGACAAATGAGAAATGGCCCTTGGGTTTTTAACAATTATTATTTTTAATGGATACATTATGGTACATATCCATGGGATACAGTGTGATATTTCAATACCTGTTTATCATAGCAAATCAGGATAATTAGCATGTCCTTCTTCTCAAACATTTGTCATTTCTTAATGCTGGGAATATTTAAAATCCTCTCTTCTAGCTGCTTGAAAATATACAATAAATTATAAACTACAGTCACCCTACAAGGCTATAGCACACTAAACCTCATTTTTACTATCTAGATGTCATTTTGTATCCATTAGCCAACCTCTCCCTTTCTGCCTTCCCGCCGCCCTTTCCTGTCTCTAGAATCCACTGTTCTACCTTCAGAGGGTAGAATATCATTTTCCTCATAGAGATCTTTAACCCTCTTGGTTAGACTTCTTCTGAGGTATTTTTATTTTTATTTTATATTTTTGTAGCTAAATTGGATTGCTTTCTTGATTTCTTTTTCCACTGGCTCATTGTTAGTCTATAGAAATGCTACTGACTTTTATATGTTTATTTTGTATTCTGTAACTTTACTGAATTTGTTTATCGGTTCAAAGAGATTTTTGCTGGAGCCTTTTTTTTTTTTTTAATATATAAGAGCATATTGTCTGCAAACAGACAATTAGAGTTCCTCCTTTCCACTTTGGGTGCCCTTGATTTCTTTCTCTTGCCTAACTGCTCTTGACTAGGACGTTGAGTGCTGTGTTGGATAGGAGTGGCACAAGTGGGCGTCCTTGTCTTGTTACAGGTGTCAGAGAAAAAGCTCTTAGTATTTCCCCATTCACCATTATGTTGGCTGTGGGTTTGTCACATATGACCTTTATTGTGTTGAGGTATGTTTCCTTCAGTGCCTCGTTTGTTGAGACTTTTTATCATGAAGCAGCGTTGATTTTATCAAATGCTTTTTCTGTATCTGTCGAAATGATATGGTTTTTGTCCTTAATTCTGTTGATGTGATGTAGCGTGTTTATTGATCTGTGTTTGTTGAGCAATCCTTGCATCCTGGGATAAATCCCAGTTGATCATGGTGTATAAACTTTTTGATTTACTGTTGGATTCAGTTTGTTAGTATTTTGCTGAAGAGTTTTGCATCTGTGTTCATTAGGGGTATTGACCTATAGTTTTCTCTTTTTATTGTGTCCTTGTCTTATTTTGGTATCAGGGTAATGCTTGGCTTGAAGAATGAACTTGGCAGAATTCCCTCCTCTTCAATATTTTTGGAATAGTTTGAGAAGAATTGAAATAAAAATTTGTAGAATTCAGTTGTGAAGCCACCAAGTTCTGGGGTTTTCTTTGTTGGGAGACATTTTATTATTATATAGTCATACGTGTTACTCATTATTGGTCTGTTTAGGATTTCCGTTTCTTCTTGGTTCCATCTTGGTAGGTTGTACATGTCCAGGAATTTATCCATTTCCTCTAGGTTTTCCAATCTCTTGACATACAGTTGTTAAAAATAGTTTCTAATGATCCCTTGCATTTCTGTGGTATCAAATGTAATTCTCCTTTTTTGTTTCTAATTTTATTTATTTGGGATTTCTTTTTCTTTCTTAGTGTAGCGAATGGCTTGTCTATTTTATTTATCTTTTCAAAAAACCAACACTTTTTTCTTCATCGTTTATATTTGTTAGTTTCCATATTATTTACTTCCTCTTTGATCTTTGTTATTTCTTTTCTGCTACCACTTCTGGATTTGATTTGTTCTTGCTCTTCTAGCTCACTGCAGTTCATTGTTAGGTTGTTTATTTTAAATCTGTTTTTTAAATGTAGGAGTTTATTGTTATAAACTTTCCTCTTAATACTGCTTTTGCTGTATGTCATAGGCTTTGATATGTTGTGTTTCTGTTTTCAATTATTTCAAGAAATTTTTAAATTTCCTTCTTAATTTCTTCATTGACCCATTGGCTATTCAAGGGCATATTGTTTAATTTCTATGTATTTATACAGTTTTGAAAGTTCTCCTTGTTGTTGATTTGTTTTTTGTTTGATCGTTTATTAAACTTTATGTTCTAAGGTACATGTCCACAATGTGCAGGTTACATATGTATATATGTGCCAAGCTGGTGTGCTGCACCCATTAACTTGTCATTTAAATTAGGTATATCTCGTAATGCTATCCTTCCCCCCTCCCCTCACCCCACAACAGGCCCCGGTGTGTGATGTTCCCCTTCCTGTGTCCAAGTGATCTCACTGTTCATTTCCCACCTATGAGTGAGAACATGCGGTGTTTGGGTTTCTGTCCTCGCGATAGTTTGCTGAGAATGATGGTTTCCAGCTGCATCCGTGTCCCTACAAAGGACATGAGCTCATCCTTTTTTATGGCTGCATAGTATGATGCCATGGTGTAAATGTGCCACATTCTCTTAATCCAGTCTGTCATTGATGGACATTTGGGTTGCTTCCAAGTCTTTGCTATTGTGAATAGTGCCACAATAAACATATGTGTGCATGTGTCTTTATGGAAGCATGATTTATAATCCTTTGGGTATATACCCAGTAATGGGATTGCTAGGTCAAACGGTATGTCCAGTTCTAGATCCTTGAGGAATCGCCACACTGTTTTCCACAATGATTGAACTAGTTTACAGTCCCACCAACAGTGTAAAAGTGTTCCTATTTCTCCACATCCTCTCCAGCACCTCTTGTTTCTTGACTTTCTTTCTTTCTTTCTTTCTTTCTTTCTTTCTTTCTTTCTTTCTTTCTTTCTTTCTTTCTTTCTTTCATTATTATTATACTTTAAGTTCTAGGGTACATGTGCATAACGTGCAGGTTTGTTACATATGTATACTTGTGCCATGTTGGTGTGCTGCACCCATCAACTCGTCAGCACCCATCAACTCGTCATTTACATCAGGTATAACTCCCAGTGCAATCCCTCCCCTCTCCCCTCTCCCCATGATAGGCCCCGGTGTTTGATATTCCCCTTCCCAAGACCAAGTGATCTCATTGTTCAGTTCCCACCTATGAGTGAGAACATGCGGTGTTTGGTTTTCTGTTCTTGTGATAGTTTGCTAAGAATGATGGTTTCCAGCTGCATCCATGTCCCTACAAAGGACACAAACTCATCCTTTTTGATGGCTGCATAGTATTCCATGGTGCATATGTGCCACATTTTCTTAATCCAGTCTGTCACTGATGGACATTTGAGTTGATTCCAAGTCTTTGCTATTGTGAATAGTGCCGAAATAAACATACGTGTGCATATGTCTTCATAGCAACATGATTTATAATCCTTTGGGTATATACCCCGTAATGGGATGTCTGGGTCATATGGTACATCTAGTTCTAGATCCTTGAGGAATCGCCATACTGTTTTCCATAATGGTTGAACTAGTATACAGTCCCACTAACAGTGTAAAAGTGTTCCTATTTCTCCACATCCTCTCCAGCACCTGTCGTTTCCTGACTTTTTAATGATTGCCATTCTAACTGGTGTGAGATGGTATCTCATTGTGGTTTTGATTTGCATTTCTCTGATGGCGAGTGATTATGAGCATTTTTTCATGTGTCTATTGGCTGCATAAATGTCTTCTTTTGAGAAGTATCTGTTCCTTGTTGTTGATTTATAGCTTTATTCTGTTACAGTCTGAGAATATCCTAGATGTTATTTCAATTTTAAAAAAATGTATTGAGACTTCTTTTGCAGCCTAGCATGTGGTTGATTCTAGAGAATGTTCCATGTACCAATGAGAAAAATGTGCATTCTGTATCTGTTGCATGAAATGTTCTGTAAATGTCTGTTAGGTCCATTTGGTCTACACTGTACTTTCAACTTGATAATTTGTTGTTATTTTCTATCTAGATGATCTCCAGTGCTGACAGTGGGGTTTTGAGGCCCCTACTATTGTTGTGTTGGTGTCTCTCTCTCTCTCTCTCATTCTCTCTCTCTCTCTCTCTCTATATATATATATATATACACACATATATATATATATGTGTGTGTGTGTGTGTGTGTGTGTGTGTGTATAATATATATTTGAGACCGAGTTTTGCTCTTGTTGCCTAGGCTAGAGTGCAGAGGTGCAATCTCAACTCATTGCAACCTCCACCTCCCGAGTTCAAATGATTCTCCTGCCTCAGCCTCCCAAGTAGCTGGGATTACAGGCGTGTGCCACCATCCTGGGCTAATATTTTGTATTAGTAGAGACAGGGTTTCACCATGTTGGCCAGGCTGGTCTTGATCTCCTGACCTCAGGTGATCCACCTGCCTCCACCCCCCAAAGTGCTGGGATTGCAGGCATGAGGCACCGTGCCCAACCTCTCTCTCTAGATCTACTAATATTTGCTTTATGTATCTGGGTGCTTTGTTGTTGGGTGCACATATACCCGTAATTGTTATATCCTCTTGCTATGTTGATCTCTTTATTACATAATTACCTTTTTACGGTTTTTGACTTAACTTGTGATTGGTCTGAAATAAATATAGCTACTCTTGCTCACTTTTGAGTTCCATTAATGTGGAACATGTTTTTCCATCCCTTCACATTTAGTCTATGTGTGTCTTTACGGCTGAAGTGAGTTTTTTGTCGGCAGCAAATAGTTGGTTTTTCTTCTTTAAATCCACTCAGCCCGTCTATATCCTTTAATTGGGAAGCTTGGGGTTATTTTGCTATTGATATCACAGTCCAGACATTAAGATTTCCTCACTTAAGTTATTTGTACACAAATTAATATGAAGAGGAAATAGAGTTTTTCTTTTGTCTTTTAAAGATAGCGATGGATTATTATTTTGATTTCATGCAAGTGAGGGACTCACCATGCCTGTTGGAATTTTAGAATTTCTTTCTGGTTATTAGGAACAGCAATGATCTGTAATGGGTTCCTGGAATCATCCAGTGGTGTTCTGAATATCTTAAAAGTTTGCTGTCATGTCTCATTTTCTATTTCTCCCCTAGTAGCCATGCACCCGGGGCTGGAGATGGCATTACATTTCCTTGTTTTTTAATGATTTCTTAGGTTTAGTGTTTGACACAGTTCGGATTCTGGATAAAATCAGCCCTTCTGGGAAGTGTGTAAATCAAACAAGGACTTTCTGGTGGTGTTATACAGGTTTCCCAGGCCCCATGAGTACAGGAATAGCTCCCTGGGGAAGGAATATGGGCACATGATGGCAGGGAGCCATTCTTGGATGGTCCCATCGTTCTGCAGGAATTCTCATGCAGGGAGAAGAAGCACACGGCGACTGAGCTGGTAGAGATTCTGCTGATACTTTTGATCGTTATGATTTGCTCCTGAAAGGTGATGTGGGATGAAGCGCAATATTTAGAATGCTGACATTCCTTGAAACAAAGATATGGAAAAAAATCTTATAATTGCAGGGTGCTTGGTAGTTTTCAGCTGCTCTCATGTGGATCCTTTTTCGTCCTTCTGAAATGCTTTCTCAGGAGAGAGCATTGTTCTCTTTATATAGATGAGGAGCCTGGGTTTCAAATGGGTAGGAATTCATCACAGGCATTTGAATCTTTGGTTTCCTGGAACATTTTCTATTCAAGTATAGACCACATGGCCTCTAAAGGCTGGCTCACTCTTTTTGTTTGTTTGTTTTGTTTTTTGAGATGGAGTCTCGCTCTGTCGCCCAGGCTGCAGTGCGGTGGCCAGATCTCAGCTCACTGCAAGCTCCGCCTCCCACGTTTATGCCATTCTCCTGCATCAGCCTCCAGAGTAGCTGGGACTACAGGCGCCCGCCACCTCGCCCGGCTAGTTTTTTGTATTTTTTTTTGAGCAGAGACGGAGTTTCACCGTGTTAGCCAGGATGATCTCGATCTCTTGCCTTCGTAATCCACCCATCTTGGCCTTCCAGAGTGCTGGGATTGTAGGCTTGAGACACCGCGCCCAGTTGGCTCACTCTTAACACCTCGATTGGGGATCCAGCCTCACCTCTGGGATGGGTGGCAGGAACTCCACAGCCATCCTGGGTGCTCTGGGGTGGGGTGGCCGAGCTGTGGCAGCCCCTCCCAGCTGAGTAGCAAGGCCGGGGAAAGCTCATTCCATTCCCCTTGGTTCTAACCAGGTAGAGGCTTACACTGCACATTTCCTTAGCTGGGAACCTTTAGAACTTTACATTTAAAATCTAATCTGTGATCCAGGGGTAGATACATTGGTACTCACTGTACAAATCCTACATTTTTTGTATATTTAAAATTTTTTTCATGTGTGTCATAGACGACAAAAGAAATGCAACCCCTTTGAGTTAGCTTTTCTGTATAGCATCTTCTAGAATCAGGAGGCTTGCCAGGGTTTTGTTTCATCAGAAATCTTAATCTTTCTGCTCAAGAGATGGCATTATGAAACTCTTGGTTGTGTGGTTTCCGGGAAAGAAATATTCTAACTGAGTTCCAGGAGTCACCTCTGTGGCGTTTCTACAGGAAAAGTGACCACTCTTGAAGCTTCACTGTCACTAGCAAGAATGATTGTGATGGTTTCTAAGCGGTCTCCGGCCAATCTTTAGTTCTTTTATGCAGAGTGCTTTTATTCCAATTGAAGTGCCCTTCGGTTTAATGGTGACCTCCTGTTATTACAGGGATTGCAGCCGCATTTGATGGACGTGAACCTGCTCATCACTGGCTCCCCAGCTTCACCTCTGGGGTGGGTGGCAGGAGCTCCACAGCCATCCTGAGTGCTCTGGGGTGGGAAGTCCCTAGTGGGAGTGGAAGGTGCATGGCCGGGACGTTCCTGTCCCATGTTCCACACTGGTGTGTGCGCGTTTCTGCCTTGTTTCTTCTGTCCGTGCGTCTGTTGCGTTTTCTCCCTTCGTGCGTCTCTGGCCTGTTTTCTCCATGCGTGCCTCAGTGGCGCGTTTCCTCCATCCATGCGTCTGTGGCATTTCTTCTGTCCGTGCGTCAGTGGCGTTTCTTCCGTCCGTGCATCTGTGGCGTTTTCTCCATATGTGCGTCTGTGGCGCTTTTCCTCCCTCCGTGCATCTGTGGCGCTTTTCTTTGCTCCGTGCCGTCTGTGGTCTGTTTCCTCTGTTCATGCGTCTGTGGTGTTTTCTCCGTCTGTGGATCTGCGGCGTTTCCTCTGTGAGTCTGTGACCTGTTTTCTCCGTCCACTCTGAAGGCTGTCGCTTCTCTCTAGTCACCACTTACTGATCGCTCCCTGTGTGCTGAGCCTGTGTCAGGCGTGTGGCGTGTGTCACCTGTGTGGCAGGGGTTTGTGTGACACACAGGGACACACGCTTGGGGAGCCGCAGTGATGGGGTCATGGCCACGCAGCTCAGCCCTCGGTCTGAGGGGCTTGGTGTCCACCCAGCTCTTCCCGAAGCAGCCTCGGGGCGGATCCCAGTTCTGCTTTCTCTCCTCAAGGCATCTCATGAAGTAAATTAAGCAAATCGAAAGTAGGAAACAGTTGTGAAATGAGACCTGGTTTCAGGCGTGTGTGGTCATTTCTCTTTACATGCTTACTTCATATACCCCAAATGATATACTTTTCCACCTGGTGTAACAATTATTTACCAGCCATTACTGGTACAAAATTCCATGAAGGGTATTTGAGGAGGGCATAGTCTCAAAACCATGCTTTATTTTCACAGCTGTGATTTGCATGATAAAACTGTCAGGACTGTGACTTTGTTATCTTCTTTTTATTTTTAGACCCTTGAAAGGAAGTTATTTAGTGATTACTTATAATTATGAAAATAATCTAATGATTAGAGAACCTCATTAGAACAAGTATTATATTTTCTGTTCCTTATGTAAATGAAATCTTCTTAATCCAGGCCGATGTTGGCAGGAATGGTCACGTTTAAAATGGGTAAGATGTTTATGTGATGTGCAGACCTCCCTCATATCGTCTCTGGAACATTCCAGGACTTCCATCTCGATTCTCACTTGTTGACACCCTACCTTGTTTTGTGATTATTCTTGTTTGCATCAGAATTTTGAATCCACATACCTGAGATGATACTTACGTATGCATGTACACATGCATGCGTGTGCACGTGTGTATGCGTGTGTATGTGCGTGTATGTGTGTCCATGTGCACGTGTATATGCATGTATGTATGTACATGTGTACGCGTGTATATGTATGTGTGTGCGTATATGCGTGTGTATGCATGCATGTGCGTATGTGTGCATGCATATATATGTATGCACACATGTGTGCATGTGTGTGCACGTGCACACACGTGTATGTGTGTGCGTGTACATGTGTAGGTATGTGTATGCATGTGTATGCATGTGTGTGCACACAGGTATAGCTTTCCCTTTCATACAGGCTGTGTTGAGTATTGCTGTTAGGCAGTGACAACTTTCCATTTCCTCAGTCAGAAAATGGGTAGGTCATCATTAATAAAGATGAGCATTCAATATCAGGAATCCCTAAAGACAATTGAAATTGTCATATTAAATAAATTCCAAAACAAAGATAGTGTTCTGTACTATGTGTTCACATTGAACTTTCTTATAAAAATTGGTGTGGATGTTTCCCACTTATTGGAAATCACATGACTCGTTTAAGCCAAAACGTGGAATATTAATTCTGTCTTCAGATCACCTTTGCATATTTATGATTGATCTGTTCTGTTGTTCTGGAAGCTCTGAAAGCCACTCTGTCTTACCCTAGCTGGTGCCACGGTTGTGAGAATTCAGGGAAACAAGGTGTCTGCCAGTTTCAGTATTTTAGATCTCAAGCTGCCTCTTTTCTGCATCATAAACCAGTCTTAAAGAAAGACATAGTGTGACTTGTAGTGGATTATATCAGTTTTATTTTCTGTGGCTGAATCGTCACTCTACCTTGTGAATTAATGTTATTTTTCAGATCGTCTTCATAACATAGGGAGGTTCTCCAGTGTTGAGTGCAGGTTCAGTGAAAGCACTAACACTGTTACTACGGACTTCAACAGACTTGTTTTCCGAGGTGATAACCCTGGAGTCAGGCATTCAGTGTCCGTCCATCACTTCACTTGGTTCCGAGTACTCGGTCCCCTCCCGCTCTCCTTCCCTGCACCCTTCCTTCTGTCTTACCTTCTTTTTGACTCATAGGCCCTCGGCAGATGGTGTGTTGGGGGCAGGTGTCTGCTGTGAATCTTCGATAACCTTGGGAGACAACTTTTTCTTTGGAGCGAGACCCCTCTCAATAAACTTTCAGTAGCCCGAGTATCATCTGTCGTGTGAACTATTTGTGGAAAATGTTCAGCATTTTTCCTTGGGTTTTGGCCGATCTTTGTCCACCTGCCAGTTTCTTCTCAGTTTGCCGTGTCTGTACCCTCAGCAACCCCGTTCCAGCCCTGGTTACGTGTGAAGTAATTGAAGAAGAGCTCTGCAGATGAGAGAGTGCATGTCGCCCCCCGAGTTCCCTTCCTGGCCTCTGAGTGTGGGTTGTGTTTTGTTCTGAGGGACGACTCTGAGGCTCCTGGCCCCTGTTTTGGAGCACCCGACGCCAAAGTGGGTGTAAAATGAAAACTGGGTTTATGCTGTATTATTATAATTCATAGAGCGGATGATTAAAATGCTTGAATCTGAGCAGCAGCTGAAAATGAGGACATGGTACCAGTTTGGATGTTGGACGACCTTCTTGAAAACACTTTCATCATACTTTAGAAACCGTGCGTGTGCTGTTTTCTATTTCATATTTAGAATCTGTACAGTGTGTGTTGTATGAATGTGTTGCATGAGTGTGTTGTGTTGTATGTGAGTTGCATGGGTTGTATGTGTGTTGTATGTGCATATTGTGTTGAGTTGCATTTATTGTATGTTTGAGTGTTGTGTGTTGTATGAGTGTGTTGTACGTGTATTTGTGAGTTGTATGTTTTGTATGTCGTATGTGTGTTGTATGAGTGTGTTCTACGTGTATTTGTGAGCTGTATGTTTTGTATGTTGTATGTGTGTTATATGAGTGTTGTGCATTGTACGTGTGTATGTGTATGTTGTATATGAGTTGCATGTATTGTGTGTATGTTGTGTGAGTGTTGTATGAGTGTGTTGTACGTGTGTTTGTGAGTTGCATGTGTTGTGTGTTGTGTAAGTGTTGTGTGTTGTGCGTGCATTGTACATGTATTTGTGTTGAGTTGCATGTATTGTGTATGTTGTATGTGTTGAATGTTGTGTAGTGTGTTGTATGTGCATGTTGTGTTGTGCGTGAGTTACATTTCTTGTATGTGTTGTTTGAGTGTATTGTATGTGTATGTTGTGAGTATGTGAATGTTGCGTTGATTTGCGTGTGTCGTGTATGTTGTACGTGCATGTTGTGTTGAACGTGAGTTGCATGTTTTGTACGTGAGCTGTATGAGTGTGTTGTATGTGTATGTTGTGAGTTGTATGTATTGTGTGTATGTTGTGTGAGTGTTGTGTGTGCATGTTGTGTTGTGAGTTGTGTGTGTTGTGTGTTATATGAGTTTTGTGTGTCGTATGAGTGTGTTGCATGTGCATGTTGTATGTGAGTTGTGTGTTGTGTGTGCTGTATGAGTGCATTGTACGTGCGTGTTGTGTTGTATGTGAGTTACGTGTGCTGTATGTGTGTATGAGTATGTTGTACGTACATGTTGTGTTGTGAGTTGCATGTATTGGTTGTGTGTTGCCTGAGTGTTAAAAATGCATATTGTGTTGTGAGTTGCATGTATTGGGTATGTGTTGTATAGGTTGTGTGTGTTTGTGTGCATTGTGTGTTGTCAGTGTTGTATAAGCGCATTGTACATGCGTGTTGTGTTGTTTGTTAGTTGCATGTTGTCAGTGTGTGCCGTGTGAGAGGCGGGGCATCCACATGACTGCTCCTCAGCGAGTCCTGCCTTGCAGCCCCTTCCGAGCTTGTATCCTCCGGAGCAGCCTAGAAGCAGCAGCATGTGTGCCTCTGCCCTTCCCCAGGAGGCCTCCGCCAGGTCCTGCGCTCAGCGCGTCGCTAGGCGGTCTGCCTCTCTGGTCTCTCTTGTCTCTCTCATCGTCCTCCTGCGCCTCCTCCTTCTCGGGACCTGCATCCTTCCTCTGTGCTCCCTGGCAAGCTACACCTGGGACGTGAGAGTTCAGGCTCTCCCCGAAGCTGTTTGCTCCTCTCTGAAGAGCGCCCCCCTTGGCTGGCCGTGAGCAGCTGGAGTGGATTGCAGGGAAGGGAGGTGGGTGTTCCTGTAGAGACACCAGGGTCTTACCTGGGGAGAATGGAGCCTGTGCTGGGCAGGCCGCCCTCCTGAGGAAGGGGATAGGATGGGAGGAGCCTCTCGTGGATAAGGGGCCACCTCCTGCCCTCCTTCCCTCTATCCCAGTCTGTTGTGAGGGAGGGCGGGGCCCTAGGTGATTTCTATGCAGATCTTCAATTATCCAGGCTGTGAATCAAATACTTCTGTTTTTAAGATCAGAGGAAATGTCCTTTTGTTGGTCTGCCTTTTATTTTATTTTATTTTATTTTACTTTTTTTGAGAAAGTGTTGCCCAGGCTGGAGTGCGGTGGCGCGATCTCGGCTCACTGCAACCTCCACCTCCCGGGTTCAAGCGATTCTCCTGCCTCAGCCTCCTAAGTAGCTGGGATTACAGGTGCTCGCCACCACATCCGGGTAATTTTTGCATTTTTAGTAGAGATGGGGTTTCACCATGTCGGCCAGGCTGGTCTTGAACTCCTGACCTCAAGTGATCCACCCACCACGGCCTTCCAAGGGGTTGGGATTACAGGCATGAGCCACCGCGCCCGGTCCGTCTGCCTCTTAGTTAGAACCTGTATATTTAATGTTTTAAATTTCACTTTTCCGGGTCAGAACAGTCGTGTTTCTTTTTCGTAGTGTTGCTATGAATGTCCTTTACGATGAGGAGACTGGGCTGGCTGCCCACTGGAGTGTGGTATCACTGGGTCAAGGTCACCATCTGCCCCAGCAGGGTCCAGAGTGTTTAGAGTCTTTCCTGGGCGTAGACACCCTTTTGTCTGACGTTCAGATAAAACCAATCACCATATTCAGTTAATCAAAGAGATCAGAGCTGGGAACGGTTAGTGCACATCCACCTCTCCAGAGAGTGTTCACGCCTCTTCCACGGGGGGCTAGGTTGCTGCTGAGCGTGGTTCTACTGGCTGTGGGTGTGGCCTCTTTCCTCAACCACAGCCATCGCAGACCTGCCACAGTTTTGATTCTTCTAGAAGAGAATAGGCAACACAAGAGAAACAAGATATGTTACATTTGAAACCTTTAAAAATTATTTCCTCAAACATTGTGTATATTTTTTGCCCATACCTAATGTGATAGCAATTTAGAAAAGATTAAAATGAAAAAAAAATTTCCCCCATATTAAGTCTTTGAAAGGCATCCAATTTAGTTTTCATACAATTATTCTCTCTTTGGAGTCATACTTTATTGGTTTCAGTAATGTGTAACAAGTGCACCGGCATACACAGATTTAGGAGCAAACAGCTGCTTCCTGATTATAGTTCAGCTCGCGGGGCCCAGCTGTGGGGGTGCAGCCTGCGCCTGCCTGTGCGCCAATAGGGCTGGTCACCTTGAGCATCTGGGAGTGTCTGGGTAAGTGAGGTCTGGGCAAGGCAGCATCCACACACCTGCGTAGTTCTCACTTTGTCTACGTTATCCAGCAATGCCACAAAATTATCAAGTAAATGTTCTCCAAGCGCATATTCAATTAGTGTTTGGAAAGTGCATAGGTAGCTCCTACAGCACCTTCAGGAGGAGCTAGGAGCCCAGGAATGAGAGCAGGTGTGAGGCCTGTACTCTCTTTGCATAGATAAAATATGCATGTGCATATCTGAGGCCAGAAAGTTAGATTGGGGCCAGAATGTGGAAGTCCTTACCTGTCGGATACGAGGGAGCCACTGAGGGTTTCGGAGAGAATCGCCTCTGATGTGCGGCACGCCGTGGAGCCGGAGGGACAGAGCAGGCTCATGCAGGGCACTCGCAGTGGAGGAGAGGAGGACAGAAGGCAGCCAGTGAGCTGAGCGATTCGGTGCCTGGGTCAGGAGGGGAAGAGGGAGTGCAGGAAGGCGGAAGAAGCTGCGAATCTGCACCCTGAGGTCGGCGTTGCGTTTTGCTGGAAATCAGGAGAAGCAAGTGTGGATCTGACTCGGAGATACTTACAGACACCACTGCAAGCTGCGAGTCTGGAAATACAGGAGGAGGCTTGGGGAAAATCTGGAGCAGGGTGCATTTGGGAGCCTCTTAGGTAGAAGGGCAGGTGAAGTAGCCAGAGTGTGAGGCGTGCATGTCTGGAGAGAGGAGGCCAAAGGAAAGCCCACATTTGGAAATGGAGGAAGGGTTGGAAGACCCAGAAAAAGCCCTGCTTAGAGTCCAGAGAGGAGCTGGATGGCGCAGTTCACTAAAGCCCAGAGCCGAGAGTTTCCAGGAGAAAGTCCCAAGTGTTGTTGAAAACCAGGGGGCAGGACTCCAGTTGGAGCCTGCGAGGGGAGCCTGGCGGCCCTGATCCCTGAGAGCAGCCAGAGCCTGGGGGTCTCGCGGAAGTGGGTGGGAAGTGCAGGGAGCAGGTGGAGATGGTCCTTCAAGGCCTGGTGCTTCACACGGGCAGCCAGCCGTGGACCAAGACACAGCTGGAGAGGGGCCTGAATCCAGAGCGTCTCCAGGTGAAGCAGGGAGCCGGGAAGGGCAAAGGTATCCGGAAGAAAGCGGGCAGGCATGGAGCCAGGTCCCCAGGGAGGCTGCAGTCTTCTTTCTCTGTTCATGGACTGGTTGTTGGTTATTTTGAGTTCTCAAAGTCAACCACTCGGTGCGGTCCAGAGAAAGTTCCCAGGGTCTCAAGCCCAGAGCAGGCCTTGTGCTTTTCCGAACACGGTGCGTGTTGACTCAGGGTTACTGTCACTGGCTAATTCTAGCGTGTCTTTTGTTGAAACCTGCAGAAGAGTCTCAACCAGCATCAGCTTTTGAAGAACTTAGAAAACTTGTGTTCTTCTAACTCTGGTATTTTTGCCTGAAATGCCTCGTATATTTTTGGCTAGGTGTTCTTAGCACTTGTGTTATGGCATTTGGAGCTCTGTATTTTTGTGACGTGCTAGCTGTGAGGATGTTTAAAATTAGATTCGTAGAAATCAGGTTATAGGAGCTCTCGGCCACGCTTCATGGGTTATGTTTTGACCCCTCATAGTGGATCCCGTTGCGGTGGCTATTCTTAGTATTTGTGGAACACCTGACTGGTGATGCTAGGAGAATGTGATTTGTTTTCTTTGTAAGTCTAAAGTCTAATGACCTTGTAGAGTCTTTATACCCATCTCTTATAAATCAGCTTTAATGTACTTGAAAGTGTCCTCACTGTGCCCTTGAAAAGCAGGTGCACATTTTAAAAGTCATCCTTTTAAAATCCTTTTCTCCAGCCTGTGCCCTTTGTCTGTTTTGTTTCCTTCACTGCAACATCATGAAACAGGGACAAGGGCTAGAATCTGTTTCATACACAGAGCTTGAAACAGGGACAAGGACTACAATCTCTGTTTCATCCACAGAGCTGAACTGTGCTGAGTGACCTGCTATGCTGATGTCTGTTTCTATCATGAGAGGGAACCCAGGCCTCTTGACTTTTCCTTTTGTACATTTTTTTTTTTTTTTTTTTTTGAGACAGAGTCTCGCTCTGCCGCCCAGGCTGGAGTGCAGTGGCGTGATCTTGGCTCACTGCAAGCTCCGCCTCCCGGGTTCACGCCATTCTCCTGCCTCAGCCTCCCGAGTAGCTGGGACTACAGGCGCCCGCCACCTCGCCCGGCTAGTTTTTTTGTATTTTTTTTTAGTAGAGACTGGGTTTCACTGTGTCAGCCAGGATGGTCTCGATCTCCTGACCTCGTGATCCGCCCGTCTCGGCCTCCCAAAGTGCTGGGATTACAGGCTTGAGCCACCGCGCCCGGCCCCTTTTGTACATTTTCAAAAAGAATATTTTTTCCTCTCTCGGGTCCGTTCCACTGTGGGATTCTCTCCTAAGGCTGTTTCTTTGCCTTCCATTTTGACAACTATGGTTTAGTTTCTGAGATGATGAAAGGGCAGTGAAAAGGCCTGGGAAAGAGAAAGCAGGAAGGGAAGGAATTATCTCATGATTTTAGTCAGAAGGAAATCACTCAGACAGAAACGCTCTTACAAGTGAGTCAGATCCCAGGAAGTGGGATTGAATAAATGGCATCGTATCACACAACTCTGTTTTACATTCTTGCTGTTGCCAGGGGTAACGAAAAGAACGAGTATATTCATTCCGAGGTCAAATATATACCTTTGCTGACTCTGACTATAATTAGCAGAATTCGTTCAGTTCCAGTTTGAGAAAACCTTTACAGAAGAGCGTCTTCGTGCACGTGTGCCTATTTCTATTTGTATGTTCACATGTATTTGAGTATAAATGTGTGTGTGCCGTGTGTGAGACCTCATTATTTGAAATCAGGAAATGTGCAGTAGAGCTTATTAATTACGAGAAGGTACATTTGGGGGATAAACCACTTTGTTTAGAGTTGAATAATGGGGTCCTTGAGGGGTGTATATATGTATGTGTGTTTGCATTTGTGTGTATGAAAGCGTGTATTACATGTATATGTGTTGTGCATGTATGTGTGCCTTTGTGTGTAATGTACACGTGCATGCATGTGTATATGTGTGCATGTGTATCTGTGTTGCATGTATGCGTGTGCATGTGTTACATGTTTAGGCATGACTGTGCACACATGTGGAAATATGCATACATGAGTGCTCGTGTGTGTAGTTATACATGTATATTTGTGCATGTTATGTCTATGCATTTACTTATGTATGTGTGTGTCAGAATGTATATGCATGAAAGTGTATGTATATGCATGTGTGTTTGAGTGTTGTATGTGCGTGTGTGTTTGAGTGTTGTGTGTATGTGCATGCATGTGTTATGTGTTGGTATTATGTGATTATGTGAATGTGTGTGCATGTGTGAATGTATGTATTGCATGTCGGTGTAGGTGTGCGTGTGCATGTGCATGTGCATGTGTGTGTGATATGTGTCTGTGCATGCATGCATGTGCACATTTGATTTGTGAGTCCTCTCTGGGAGGGGCATGTTCCTGGAGACAGTGCATGGGATCCTCCGCTGTCCTCTCAGGGAGAGAGACATTGTGAAGGTTGGAGCCATTAGGTAAACATGCCTGATGTTCTATAAAATATATATTTACATATACCACTGAGGTTAAATATATGTTAAATGGGTGCAAAGCTGTTATATTGCATTAAAAGTCATGTTAGTACTTCCTTGTTAAAGGCTCTGTGAATGACTTCCTGTACATGGGACATAATACACCACACAGAATTACAGCGGGTCAATGATATTTGCCAGGAGGTCTGGCTTATGATTGGTATTTCTAGTTGCAGACATGCAGGTTGAGCTTTGCTGGACTTAGAGGAGGGTCATTGACTCTGCCCACTGAATGATACCAGCCTCTCTGCTGCTTCCTTGTTCTGCCGGCTTCATCCAGAGCTGGGACAGCTGCTCTCAGACGCATTGTACTTTTCTCTCCATAAAAATCTGCAGCATTTGTTAGCAGTCCAGTAGCAGACCGAGTGGCAGGTCCAGGGGCAGGTCCAGTGTCAGGTCCAGCATCAGGTCCAGCGTCAGGTCCAGGGGCAGGTCCAGCGTCAGATCCAGGGGCAGGTCCAGCCGCAGCTCCAGTGTCAGGTCCAGTATCAGGTCCAGCAGCAGGTCCAGCCAACTTTCCACACGGCCCATGTGAAAATGTACGCTCTCTCTTCCATTTTTCACAGCAGTAGTTATTAGTAGAGCCTACTGCCATTTCTCCTTGAGTTCCTCACAGTGGATGGTAAGCATTTGCTTTATTAAAGGAAAGTTCCATGCTCTTTGTGCTAAGTCTCCTCTGCCTTTCTGTGAGAGGCTAGAATTGGGATCGACCCTCAGCTGTGCCAGAGCCTTGGTTCTGGAATCTACTCTGTCTCAGTTCTGGAATCTACTCTGTCCTTGTTGCCTTCCATCCCCGACAGCCATCTGTCTTCCTGTCACTCCTTCAACACGGAGTCCAGCAGTGTGCACACAGGTGAGCATGTGTGGATGCTGGTTTCATAGGATCTTATCGGGACCTTAGTCATCTTTTCACTAGGAAACCGGACACTGCAAAGGACTTACAGAAAAGCCCAAAGAAGCTGTATCAATAGAATCATAGAGACAGAATTCTATAACCATGGGAAATGGCATTGATTATCATGAAATGTGCATTTATGTGAGGCATAGTAAAACATCACATTTCTTACGGGGTAAGAGCTTGGTAAAGAGATTATGAAAGTATAACTAGCTCTACTCTTGTATCGTGGAGGATGGTAAAGTGATGCAAGATTATTGTATAGAATGGAACAAACGGAATAGAATTATACAGAGTAGCGCAGAATAGAACAAACAGTATAATGTTATATAGGGTAGCATAGAACAGAAGAAACATTGTAACATTATGTAGTATAGTATTCAATAGGACAAATAGTATTGCATGGTCTAGAATAGAACAAGTGGGATAGTATTGCAGAGTATACAGTTGAACTAATGACGTAGTATTGCATAGCATAATACAGTCTAGATTAGAACACACAGCATAGTATTAATATTATGTAGTGTGGTGTGGAATAGTAGAGTCGCATGGCACAGAACAGAGAGGATAGTGCTCTGTAGCACTGATGCAGGAGTTTTGCTCTTTAGCTCAGCTGAGTCCAGGTTCTTGTCTCATGACCAGGAAGAAACAGGCACGTGGACATCGAAGAGTGAGTGCAGTGGAACTTATTAAGCTAAAAGGAAAGCTCTCGGCGAAAACAGGGGTCCTGAGAGCAGGTTGCTTGTTGCCCCCTTCCCAGCTGACTACAAGAGCTTTTATATAGAAGCTGATGGGGCTGGGCTCCCTGTCTGTGTAAGGAGCGATTTTCTGGTGGCTCCACCTCATTCCCCTGTGCGCATGGGGGCCCTTAGTCTGCTGTGAGCATGTTCAGGCCAGCCCCCTGTGCAAGTCCCCCTATCTGCACAAAACTGGAGGCTGGAGGCTCTCTGAGACCCTTTCCTTACTGTCCGCCTAAAGCAAGCTGGCTAACTCCTTTCCGTATAGAAGAAAATAGTTTAGAATAGAACACATAGTACAGTATTATATAGTATAGAATGAAACTGTTGTATTCTATCGTAGAGAATGGAATAGTATAGAATAGAACAAACAGATCGTACTAGTGTAGTATAGAATAGTAGCCTCGCGCAGCACGGACCAGTGTTGTGCTCCCTATGTACAGAGTGTAACCACCAGGAGAGCGTTCTTCAGTGGGGCATCACTGGCCCTTCATATTTCCTTGGTTCTGTGGAAATGGGGCCGGGGAGATAAGAGAGGGGGAGGAGGTTGGCTTTCTTACTTTTAAGGTGCTCATTACTTCTTGGGGATCATTTCATGGTCCCCTTTGGTAGTGTTCTGTGAAGCAGTCTGTGGACTCTGTAGGGTGAAATGTGGGGCAGTCTGTGAACTCTGTAGGGTGAAATGTGGAGCAGTCTGTGAACTCTGTAGGGTGAAATGTGAAGCAGTCTGTGGACTCTGTAGGGTGAAATGTGGAGCAGTCTGTGGACTCTGTAGGGTGAAATGTGGGGCAGTCTGTGGACTCTGTAGGGTGAAATGTGGAGCAGTCTGTGGACTCTGTAGGGTGAAATGTGGGGCAGTCTGTGAACTCTGTAGGGTGAAATGTGGGGCAGTCTGTGAACTCTGTAGGGTGAAATGTGGAGCAGTGTGTGGACTCTGTAGGGTGAAATGTGGGGCTGTCTGTGGACTCTGTAGCATGAAATGAGGTGTTTTATGTAAACAGTTGTCTCGTGCCTGGCACATGGCAGAGCCTCCGTGGATCTTGCTGTTGTGAACTTTCTGATAACTTCTCTACAGTGCCCTCCACACTATAAATACCACACACTGTGGGAAGTCCAGGCCTTTTCAAAGGCTGGGTTTCATTTTAACAAAATTGGAAAGCCCTGCATATTTGGAGTGGCCAGATCATCCTGCACTTAAATGACTTCACCTGTCCGGCTGGGTACAGCTGGCTTTTCTGTTTTTTCTCCGTTTCTTTCATCTGGCAGTCTCTTCAGGGAAACTTTGACTTTGTTGTCAGGAAAACACTGATTAGCGAGAGATCAGATAGCAGCTGTGAAGAATGAAAGCCACACTAGTGCCTGATGAGGAGAGATGCACCTCCCTGCGTGCTGCCAAGGTTTATGGAGCAGAATTCCCTGACACCGCTGCCCTCACTGCCTGCACCTGCATCTGCTGTGGGTTCATTTCCTTATTGGACTTGGCTGGGGACCGCCTAAGGAGTGGATGGGTCAGGACTGGGTAATCTGGGGAAGGTGTGCGCGGCATTCCTGTTTGCAGTCTGTGTCCCTGTTGGAAGAGATACTTTTAGCGCATCCGTTAATCCAGATGTGATTAGCAAGGGCTGTCTCTCCCAGGTGAGAGTTGGTGCATCTCTGCTGAACCACTTCTGACTTCATCCTTTGTCAAGTCTGTTACAAAGAGAACTTTGGTTTCTCAAGGTTTAAGAATTAATGTCAAAGGGCAATTTAGTGTTCTTTTTGAGTCGCCAGCCTGGCTGTGGATGATTCGTGAGTCCTTGGTGGTCAGGGCCACAGCACAATCCGGTGGGCCGTCTGTTCCCCACCCTGGTGGATACTTTCTCACCCAAAGAAATGTATTCTGTTAACATGTCTCAAGTAGAATATTTTAGTAGGAGACAGAGTTATGGCTCTTGTTTTAATTTGTAATAGATAATTACTGTAGCAGGATCAAGGTTGAGACTTGCAGTGTAGCTCATGGAAAACACTGATTAGAAACACCCAAAATATATCACCAGCTTTGTTGCTGCAGTTCCAAGGGACAAGGAATGCATATGTTGTTTTTTTTTCTTTTGTTATTATTTATTATTTTTATTTTTATTTTTTTTGAGACGGAGTCTTGCTCTGTCACCCAGGCTGGATTGCAGTGGCATAATCTCAGCTCACTGTAACCTCTGCTTCCAGGGTTCAAGAGAATCTTGTGTCTCAGCCTCCCGAGTAGCTGGGATTACAGGTGCCTGCCACCATGCCCAGCTAATTTTTGTATTTTTAGTAGAGACAGCGTTCTCACCGTGTTGGCCAGGCTGGTCTTGAACTCCTGACCTCAAGGGATCTGCCAACCTTGGCCTCCCAAAGTGCTGGCATTACACACATGAGCCACTGTGCCTGGCCACCATGACCATTTTAAATGTGGCACTGAATATCTGCCTTTTTTTTTTTAAGAAGTGCAGATATCACCCCTCACACCTCTATTCTGGGGCTGGCCTGGGCTGGCCAGCAGGGTTCCCAGGCTCGAGGCCATGTCTGAAGTGTTGTTGGACAATGTGGATCTGTGACCCTTGGTCTTTGGGGACGTGGGGACCCCGAGACACCCACAGTCTTGCGAGGATTTACGGCTCTGTGTGTGGCTGCTGTGAGGCAGCTTTGGGTGGGGAGGAAGGAGAGCAGAGCCCATCTGTCCTGGTGTGGAAAATGCCCAAGAAAGTGGGGGCCATGCACCTGTTTGATAATAAGAAGGCATGCTTCTCTTACTGCAAATACAACTTTTAATGGTTTTCTGCCAGAAAGACCCTGTCCTTTATGTAGGATACATAGAGGATCATTTGGCAAAGGATTGGGGATTTGGGGTTAAACTAAAAACAAATTAATTTCATTTTTTTGAGTTAATTATTTGAGTTAATTATTCATTGAGAATTTGAATAGCACACACTGTTCTGACTTCCAATTTCCCCCTAATGAACAGCATTTGCTGTAACATGACAAAACCCTGAGTCTTAGAATTACTGGGTAATGTGGAAAAAGTCAAAGTTGGTTCTCTGTTGTTTTGCTTTAAGGAAATTATATTATTTTGCAGCCACTTAGTTTTCTCCTTTCCAATAAGAAAAATTGCTTTCTTACTACCTGAAAATTCGTGAAGGTCAAGGGGACACAGGCTGCAGTGTATTAAAAGCCACCATCAAATGTGGACGTGGACTGAGTTTTCCCCTGTTCTCTCCCACCATCAAATGTGGAGGTGGACTCAGTTTCCCCCTGGTCTCGCCCATCAGCAAATGTGGACGTGGACCCAGTTTCCCCCATTCTCTCCCACCATCAAATGTGGACGTGGACCCAGCTTCCCCCTGTTCTGGGTAACCATCAAACGTGGACTTGGACACACTTTCCCTCTGTTCTGCCCACCATCAAATGTGGACACGGATTCAGTTTCCCTCTGTTCTTGCCCACCATCAAATATAGATGTGGATCTAGTTACCTTCTGTTCTCACCCACCATCAAATGTGGATGTGGACCCAATTTCCTTCTGTTCTCACCCACCATCAAATGTGGACATGGACTCAGTTTCCCTCTGTTCGTGCCTACCTTGCCACCATGGCTCATTTCACAATCACTCAGGAAAGGAAGAAACATTATTTTTAATAGGCATGAAGGCAGTTATTTTTAACCTAAGGAGCAGGACATAATTCCAGCAATGGAAATTACCAGCTGAGTGGGTCTGTGTGAGGTTTGGAAGAAAAAAAGGATTTTACCTTCCCCTCTCTGTGCGTGCCCACCTTCCCCAGTTGAGAGTCACAGATTTAATTACTTTAATTTTGAGCTTAAAATAATTTGACCGCCTAACAAAAACTACTCAGTCCTATAAAATTCTGCTGTGTGTTTGGTTTTTCAGTTGTTTTCTGAATATGGTAAATGAATACATTATGAGTTGTTATTTTAGTAATTGCTGTAAAAATTAATGTATGTTATAAGCAAGTGTTATAAAGTTAATTTAGCACCAAAGTAAAGCTAAAGCTGCATTGATTTCCCACTGTACTTGTGCATAACAACGGCTCCATGAGGCAGGCACTGTGACCCTGCAGTCTGGTGGGAGCAGGTGCCACCTGGCTGGTGCAGTCGCTGCCCGTCCCCTCTTGCTGCCACGCAGCTTTGTAGTTTCCAGGCTATGCGGGAGTTGAGGCGGGTGGTCAGTAAGTGACGGTGGGGAGTTGGGTGGTGCAGGTTGGCGTGGGGTGGAAGGAGGCGTGGAGAGCCTGGGGAAGGCTGGACAGCAGCTCCGGTACCTGCACAGGGGGGCAGGGTGAGGCGGCACCGGACAGTGAGTAGCTCCTGGAAACAGCCCTTGAGGTTTTTATAGACGAGTCTGTCTTCAGCTCTGCACCCATTTCCTGCTGAGTCCGGGTGGAGGGTGGAGGCGTCGAGCGCTTGTTTCTCCAGGTGAGGGCCCATCGGACACAGCCAGTGTTTCCTGGAGTCCCCTCACCTGGGAACGTGCCCCTGCTCTTTTCAGAACAAAACAAATCTTAGTTAAACTTGACACATCACCTTTCCAGAAGGTGTTGAAGTCTGTATGCCTGTTAAGCCACCTAACTTTAAAGAGTAATGATACAATATGCTTCTTTTTAGGGGAGAAAACCTAGCTGATTTAAAAGATAAAATCAGAGGTTGGGGTCGCAGCATTTTGGAGGAGACTTGGTTTATGTCCTAGTGGGCAGCAGTGTTTCCTCAAATATTGTGTTTGCTCTATTATTACATTACAGAGGTGACACTTCAAACATAGGGAAATGGAAGGCAAAACAGCCCCCCCATTCAGAGATAAACGTTATCAACATATTCATGCCCTTCCTTCTGCTGTTTTTACTGTTCACTTTTAATTTTAAGACCACGTTCGTAGGATGGATATATAATTGTTTATGGTGACTTTAAAAGCACCTTTCTTGCTAAAAAGAGTATTTTTTCACCTGGAAAATTTAGACAACATGTTTTGTTTAAAAATTAATTATAATACCACCATGAAGTCATCAATATTTTTATACATTTTCTTGGTCTCTTTATGGACTTAATATATACAATTTAACAAATTTGAAATAACGTAATTTTATGTATAAAATGTTTCTTGGCATTAGAGATGGAGCAGAGAGGAGGCACAAGGCTTCCCGTTGACTGAGGTCCTCCCAGGGTGTGACCAGCGGCCTCCCAAGTTTAGAGTCTGCACGGAGTAAGATTTCTAAATCGCCTTACACCACACCCCCTGCAGCCATGAGCCCCTTTGATAAACGGGTGTACTCTGATAGATTTTTCTTTTTTTTTTTTTTTTTTTTGAGACAGAGTCTCGCTCTGTCGCCCAGGCTGGAGTTCAGTGGCGCGATCTCGGCTCACTGCAAGCTCCGCCTCCCGGGTTCAGGCCATTCTCCTGCCTCAGCCTCCTGAGTAGCTGGGACTACAGGCGCCCGCCACCGCGCCCGGCTAATTTTTTGTATTTTTAGTAGAGACGGGGTTTCACCGTGTTAGCCAGGATGGTCTCGATCTCCTGACCTTGTGATCCGCCCACCTCGGCCTCCCAAAGTGCTGGGATTACAGGCTTGAGCCACCGCGCCCGGCCTAGATTTTTCAAGACAAGAGTTTGCTGGATCTGAGGCTGTTTCAGCTGCTTCTGAAGACGGCAGCTCTGGGACGTTTTTGCCAGATCTCCCTCAAGACCCCACAGATGCCACACCCTCGTCTTTTGGAATCCAGTGTTAGAGAGAAGCCTGAAGCCAGTTTGATTTTTGCTTCGTGGTAGGAAACTGACGTTTTCAGGCTTTTCCCCTTTATTTCCATAATGAAGATGATGTCCCACCTCATCCAGAGGTGTCTTTGTTATCTTGTGGGGAATGTCCAGCCCTTATATGCCTCTTCGGGTCCTCAGTCCCTTTCTCAACTTCCTTGCAATCCTCCCCATCTCATCCATCTTCACTGTAATTCTGTTATTTTTTTCATTTTTGTGCTCACTTTCCCATGCGACTTTTGTTCTTGTTTCACGTGCCAAACTTTATGTCTGAGGCTCGGGGGCCGTGTTTTATCCTGTCTGCCTCTGCATACACTTTTGAGAAGTGGGCGTGGAGGTTGCCCCCAGGTGCTGTTTCAGCTGGACCTGCCCAGACTCTCTGAAGTGGGGGCGTCGGGCAGAGCCCATGTGGCTCTGTGGTGGGCCATGTTGCTGAACCGTACGTCTGATGTTTGGGGACCGTGTTTCATTCTGTCTGCCTCTGCATGTACTTTTGAGAAGTGGGGGCGGGGGTTGCCCCCTGGGTGTTTCAGCTGCACCTGCCCAGACTCCCTGAAGTGGGAACGTCGGGCAGCACCTGTGTGGCTCTACGGTGGGCTCTGGTGCTGACAGAACAAGAAGCCACACTCCCCGGACGCGCTCGCAGCTGTGGGCAGGTCTGGGATTGGGACAGGATCATTTCCTTCTCTAAAATACATCTCAACTGTTATCCAGAGGGTTGGCTGTAGGCTTTCAACAGCTTCACTCTTCTTAGTGACCAGGAGACAATTCACTAAACAGAGTTGTGGTCAGGGTTTAATTAGGAATTTCTGCGAGAGGCTGGCGGGACAGCTCCCTCTGCAAGCCTCCTGCAGCCTCCCCGTCCCCACTCTTGGGCCCAGCCACCTGCATTGGTCTGTGGAGGCTGCACATTCTCTGTTCTCCTGAGGGGCTCCTGGACTTCGGGACAGCCTTGGTAAGCTGATGTGTAACTCCCAGTCTCTTCTCTCTTTAAGTAAGTACGTTCATGGAATCCTGATCTTCTAAATTGTTTCATCTTTTTAAAACAGCCACAGCTTCCTAAGCCACCTTGTGTCTGAGTGTGAATCACTTGTTATTTTTCACTGCAGAATGAAGACAACTGAATCGTAGTATTTAGAGGGTGATGAAAAGACAGAGGTTAGGGTATTCCATTTTCTCACCTTTTCCTTACACTATTTCCTTAAATGCACCCCTCGTATGTCTGTGAAGTTCTTCCCAATTCTGTAACGTCGCTCCATCCTCAAGTGGAACATTTGTGAACAGTAACAAGTATTGATGTGTACACCTCTGCAACCCAGCTGGAATTAATGCTTCTTATTTATCAATAGAGGGTCATCGGATGGCCTGAGGGATTCCCTGTGCATTGTTCCTAGGCCAACGTGCCTACTTGTGAGTGACATGCACATGGCGAGGGCTAGGGAATCTCAGTCTCTGTGATTCGAGTAGTGACATCGTTTACGCAAGGCAGGTGGACGACTGTTTGAGCTTGGCATGCTCCTGGGTGGCACAGCACAGCTGACATGGTGTGGGGCAAGGGCTTGTTCCACGAGCTTCTGTGTTTTTGTTGTTGTTGTTGTTTTTGTTATTTTTTTTGACATGGAATCTCTCTGTGTCGCCCAGGCTGGAATGCAGTGGCGCGATCCAGGCTCACTGAAAGCTCCGCCTCCCGGGTTCACACCATTCTCCTGCCTCAGCCTCCCGAGTAGCTGGGACTACAGGTGCCTGCACCACGCCCTGCTAATTTTTTTGTATTTTTGGTAGAGACGGGGTTTCACAGTGTTAACCAGGATGGTCTCGATCTCCTGACATTGTGATCCACCCGTCTTGGCCTCCCGAAGTGCTGGGATTGCAGGCGTGAGCCACCGTGCCTGGCCTGTTTTTGGTTTTTTTTTGAGACAGAGTCTTGCTCTGTCATCCAGATTGGAGTGCAGTGGCACGATCTTGGCTCACTGCAACCTCCACTCACTGCAACCTCTGCCTTCCAGTTCGAGCAATTCTCTTGTCTCAGCCCCCCAAGTAGCTGGGATTACAGGCATATGCCACCATGCTTGGCTGATTTTTGTATTTTTAGTAGAGACAGGATTTTGCCATGTTGGTCGGCTTGTCTTAACCTGTTGGTCCCTGGTAATCCGCCCTCCTTGGCCTCCCAGAGTGCTGAGATTACAGGCATGGGCCACTGCACCCGGCCCTGTGTTTGACTCTTAAATCTTCTTTTTCTTTTTAATATTTCTCTTTCTGGAGGGCCACTCAGTGGATATGGAGGAAGAGTTCACAGATGTCCGTATTACATTTGTTTCTTAAATTAGCCTCCCTTGAACACCGCTATAGGGTACAGACGCATGAAAGGCTGAAAGGGTGGTTGCGTCCCAGTAAGTGTGAGCGTGGAGGTAGTCTGTGAGACCCCGGTGTAGGTGAAGGCACCCGTGTGAGATGGCCTGGGACGGGGGTGTGCAGAGCCCTGACCGTGGCACACACCCTTCAGCTTTGATGTTTCAGGCCATTGCTCTGGTCATCAGTGAGCAGAAGGTCTAACAGCAGTGATATTTATCACTAGCTGTGTTGGTCAATGTGTTAGGAGGGTGAACCTGTTTGATTTAAGTTGCTTGACTGGTTTGCATTTAAATAGACACCTGGTGACCTGGTGCCTGGACACTTGCTCTGTGACCTACCCCACGTGGCTTCTCCCTCTGCTATGCATTAGATGAGATGGGCGTGTTTAGGGTGGTGTGGCCCTAGACTGGAATGCATTAGAAGTGCAAACCCTGCCTCACCCCAGACCTGCCCCACCCCAGTGTGACTTTTGGAGGTGGAAGCCCAGCATCCTTCACCTGCCCTCCAGTTGGGCCTGAGGATGCTGAGGTTTCAGAGCAGTGCTTTGCTGGCACACCAGCAAGTCCTGCTTAAAGAGACTAGGATCTGAAATGGCAGATTACCAAATTGTATAGCAGAAAAATAGAAATGTTTCCTTAGAATGGGTGTAGGAAGAAAAATGATTTCCTTCACTGTATCTGGAGAAGATTTCAAATTAGCAGGCACTATTTTTAATTATTAGTGGTCTCTTGTATTTCTTATCTTTTTTTTTTTTTTTTTTTTTTTTTTTTGATACAGGGTCTCACCTTGTTCCCCAGACTGGAGTGCAGTGGTGCAATCTTGGCTCCCTGCAACCTCCGCCTCCTGGACTCAGGTGATCCTCTCACCTCAGGCCCCTGAGTATCTATCTGGGAATACAGGCACGATACCACACCTGGCTAATTTTTTTTTTTTTTTTTTGTAGAGACGGGGTCTTGCTATTTTGCCCAAGCTGGTCTCAAATTCAAGCATTTGTCCTGCCTCAGTCTCCCAAAATGCTTCTGTACCCCTGACCCAACAAGGAAGGACAAGAGATGTGAGCCACACTCCCGGCCTCCTGTCTTTCCTTGTTGGAGCAGGGATGTGGGAGCACTTGCCGCAGCTGACTTGAGTATATCTCGTTTTGCTTTGTTTTCCTCACGGGTAACCTGGCAGTGCTGTGCACCAGTGCTGCTGGCCAGCTGTTTTTTGATGGACTGGCAGAAAATCAAACTGAGACCCGGGTTCCTTTCTCCCTGGGTACTGACCAGGTGGGAGAGGAAGGACGTTATCTGAGTATCATCTTCATGAGGGCTGGTGGGGAAACGTCAACTTTAAGGTGCCTGGGATCTAAGGCATGGAACCCAGAGTGCAGCAGAACATAGGGGATGTAGCCTTGGGAGCAGAGACGTGTGGGCCGGTGCCCTCGTTCCTGGCGGGTTCTGAGTGCAAGAAAAGGTTAGTGAACCAGCCGAGGTCACGGAGCAACCTGCCAAGACCTGCCTGGATGTATGGCTGGCGTCAGTACTGGCCCCAAAACTGCCCATTAGGGGATTCCTTGCAGTTTCAGATCCACCTAGGGGTCCGGAGAGCGTCCAAACCATGACCTCAAAGAACGAGCTGTTGCCTTGAGAGCCTCCAAGGTGAGGGTAGAATTTTTTTTTTTTTCGCAATTAGCAATAATTTGTTGTGAATGATCTTGGACCTATTTTCACTTCTTTGTATAGGAAGAGAGACAGAATAAAAAGTCTCAATGTGCCAGATGCCATGTAATGAAGTCGTGGGATTAACATTGTTGATTATTACGTAACATCACATTAATTGGAACATATTCACACGTGTCCACAGCGTGTGCGTGTGCCTAGTTCGATGAGCACGTTGGGTTGGGGTCGCTGCTGGTTCTTGCAGCCCCTCTGGGTGGTGCTTTCTCTGTGACTTGCCCAACACCGTTGCTGCTGCCTCTGTTGGAGTTCAGCCTTGACCGGCCTTGCTGCCACCAGGTTCTCAGAGCGTGTGCACCCTCTTCCCCGCGTGCCCCCTCTACCCCGCGTGCACCTTCTTCCTGGGGCACACCCTCGTCTCCGCGAGCACCCTTGTCCTCCGTCCTGTCCACCCGGGGTCTGCTGTGTGTTTCTACTCAGCCCATGCCCGCCTGTTGCTGTGAGCTCAGTTTATTGAGGTGCGGTGAGAAACCAACAGAGGGGAGCAGTGTCCCAGCCTGTCAGGGCAGGAGGGAGCCTTGGGCATCTCTTCCGCGGCTCTGGCGACCCACCCTTCGTGATGTAGTGCTGGGGAGAGAGGTGAGTTCTAAAGGTAGGACCGCCGTGATGTCCTGAGTCTTAATTACCTAACACTGGGTCACCTGCCATGTCGCCTCATCGAAGGCACCTCTAGAGACAAAGCAAAGCCTCTGGTGGCCGTGGGCGGGGTGGCCATGCCTGTCTGTGGGTTCTGTAGAACCTACCCGGAGCCCCTCCAGCCATGGGGATGTTCAGGCACTTGCCGCCTGTGAGAGGTGTACGTTAGCCGCGTGGTAGGTGCGGACGCCTGGAGGGACAGGCACAGGCCCACAGGTGTGTTGAGTGTGGGAGATTTAGCCACGTGGGGACGTGTGGAGGGACAGGCACAGGACCACAGGCGTGGCGGGTGTGGGAGAAAGTGCACAGAGTGCCCAGCAGATGGCGTGTGGTCAGCGGAAGCCGTGAACAATGGCCGGGCTCGGGAGACACATTTGGAAATACACTTTAAGCAACATCAATGGATAATGCTGCGATTTGGTTTCCTCCCGTGGTCCAAATCACGTTCTAGAGATGCCGCTGCTTTGTGTGTACCTGAGACAAGGGTCTAAATGTATTAGGGCCTTGATGTAATCTGTAAGACAGGCACAAAATGCCTATTTCAAAGAGGCACTGAACAAGAAAGCGTGCTTTATTCAGTGCAATGAGAATGCTTCATTGTCATAAGCAAAGTAAAATGCCTCCAAGGCGAGCTTGCCATGTGTTTAATGACCTTGGACACGAGCTTCCTAAACCTGCCAGAAAGTGCTTCCAGCGTGGCTTCATGCAGTGGTTTCATGCAGTGGCTTCAGTGGAGAATGTGCATATGTGGCTGATACTGAGAGCTGCGCAGCACCCTCCTGACCTGACGGGTGCCCATGTGTGGACCGTGAGCCGGGCATCCTGACCTGACAGATCCCCATGTGTGGACCATGAGCCGGGCAGCACCCTCTTGACCTGACGGGTCTCCTTGTGCCCATTGTGGGACCTCCGTCAGTCAAACAAGTGACACGCGTCAAACTGAATGCAGGGAGGAGGGTCCAGGATTGCACGCAGCCTCCGTGTCTCGTCCTTCTGAGGCCTTCTGGGAAGCCAGGAGGGCAGTGGGGTCTTTTGTGTGTTTCCTCCTGGTGGCTGTGAATTTGTAGCAATGGCGTTTTGCAAAAGGGCCTGGAGGCAGAATCAGAGCCTGTCTTGGAAAGGATGACGTCTTCACGGGCACCTCTTTCCGCCACTCCAGTGCTCCTGTGATTTTCAATATGTGCACCCTGCAGACTTCAGCCTGTTGGTGTCTTGGGGAAATAGATACCAGGATTGCTCCAATGCCTGCAAACCTGAAACAGGAATTTCTCTGCATGAAGTGGGTCACCAAAATGGGAGGTCAGTGGAGAGGGGAAGGAACTTCTTGGCCTCGTCAGCCCTTTTCTTGAAACTCACAGTCAAACTTTGTCAAATTCTAGATGACGGTGCTTCAGGCGATGCATTTACGTCTGTTATGTCTTGTTTTCTGAGTATGGTGCTTCGAGAATTTAAATATTAAGGTGAAATTGCCATGCACAGTTGAATTGGCACCATAATTAGACTCTCTGTAAAGCCTTTTGGTTTCCTGTTAGAGTGACTTACCATTTTTTGAGTTAACTGAAGCAAACTCTGCTGTCAGCACGAAGGAACCACTGTATAGTTAGGACATCCAATTAAATAGAATTATCCTAAATAAAGTGTGCTCTTTTCATAAATTTTAAAAATTCATTTATTCATCAAACACATATTGAGTACTTATTATCCTGGTTGCTAGTCACTGTTTGTATATATTTTTAAGGATTACTTCCACCTAGCTCTGAAATAACATTACATTTAGAATTCAGCCCAGAGGTGATTAAGCATGAACTTTTCTCAGCAGTCTTGTTTTCATTTTTACTTGAGAACATGTTCTCAGACTCAGTGCCCAGCTGACATTACCGTGCGTTGCCCGAGGCACACACCTGCCCGGGGCTGTGTCTCTGGGGCTTTAGAGCAGGAAGGAAGGGCTGCCAGGTGTCTGGCCCTTCCATGTTTCCCTGGGGTAAGAATTAGGCCTTGGGCAGGAGTCTTGGCTTGTCTTACTGGATTAGCTGGTGTCATTCAGTCAGCTTTGCCTTGGTGTTAAGCTCTGGACTGACACTGACCTCTGAGTGGCAGAGGAGAGGATGGCGATTTAGAATCAGTCATGTAGACCGGGGCACCCAGCGGGTCTCGGATAAAAAGTGGTAGCAATTGATCACTTGCCTTTTTGGGAGAACTGTGTGGATTGACTCAGACCTCTTCTTTTTGATTTTATCTTGAGACTTTGTAGAAGCAAAAATGCCTTTAGAAAAAATTAAATGATGGGCTTTTGTAATGTTTGTGTCTCCCCAAGATTCACAAGTTGGAATCCTCACCCCCGAGGAGATGGTGCTGGGACGGGGAGCTTTGGGCGGTGAGGATGTTGTGAGGATCTCATAAATGGGATTTGTGCCTCAAAAAGGGACTACAGAGAGCTCCCTCGCTCCTTCCACGGTGTGCGGACCCAGTGAGAAGGCGCCGTCTATGAACCAGGAAACCTTCACCAGGCAAACCTGTCAGGCCTTGGCTAGGGATTTCTCAGCCTGAGACTGAGACTGAGAGCTGTGAGAAATGAACTTGTGTCGTTCGCCAGCCCCCGCCCAGCCTGTGATATGTTGTTAGAGCAGCCTGGGTGAACGAAGGCAGGTTGTGAATTTTCTGTCGTACTTTCTGGCTTCAGATACTTGCTAAGGAGATGTCACCATCTTACCCAGGTGGCACTGTCTGGAATCAGATGTTTCGTTATCATTTGACCCTGTTCTTGCCCCACGCCTGTGCCGTTCACACCTCCAGGTGTCTCGGCTGCCCGCGGCCTCTCCAGACGTTTCTGATTCGCGGTGTGATACTGGTCGCGGCCGCGCCGTCAGTGACCAGGAGTAGGAGCTCGCGCCCCTCGTGAACCAGCAGCCTCACCCGGAAGCGTTTGACAGAAGGTGATCACGCCTCAAGACTGAAACTTCCTGTTTACAGGGAATGGAGGTGCATAGTAGGGAATTTAATGATGGCCCTAGAAACAGATGCCTCTGGGGTAGGGGATATTCTGCAGGACAATGGCCCCGGACTCTCGAAAATTGAAGATCACAAATAAAAGTGTGCGAGGCTGTCCCTGACGAAGACGGGGAAGGAGAATCACTCGGTGCAGTGTGTGGCCCGGATAGAAAAGACGTTTTCGGGACGATTGTGCTTACTGAACATAACCTGGACAGCAATGCTCTGAAATCGTTCTTGTCTGCTGATTGATGATGGCAGTGCGGCTGCAGAGGGGCCCTTATTCCTAGGGAACGTGTGCCTGAGGAATCGGTGAGGCAGCAGGAGCCTCTCACCTTCAAGTGGCTCCAGAGGAGAAACAAATCTGTCTCTCTGTCTGATCTACAGAGAGAGTGAGAAAGCAAATCTAACGACACATTAGCAGTTGTTGGAGCTCCACGTGGAGAAAACTTGACCACTCATTGTACTGTTCTTCCACTTTTTAAATATGTTAGAACATTTTCATAATGAAAATGTGAGAAAGTAAAAATAAATCTGGAAATTAGAACGGAAGTGAGCCCAGCCAAGCGCTCTTGGGTTCAGCTGGGAAGAGCCAATCGTCCGTTGGTGTTCTCTCGACTCGTCATGGGGATTTCCTCCTCCTGGGTTCACCACCTAGTTTTCCTTGTGATAGTTATTTTATACATAGCTATGAGCATAGGTAATGCTGAAAACACACGTTTAGTGTGGTTTGTCATTAAGAATTTGGAGAACTGGCTAAAGAAACCACTTGTGCAGATTTGAGATGAGCACTGCCTGCCTCAGCGTCTGTGGTAACAGCTTCATTTGGGTGCAGAGCTTGGCAGAGGTTTGAGTGACCCTGTCTCGATGGTCCTGTGTCAGAGGACAAGGTTAAACGTCACCACCAAGGGCCCTGTTGAGCCTCTGGGCCGGAAGTAACCTCCCCGGGCTGGTGAGGCAGCCTCTGGGGGCCTTTCCTGACAAAGCCCTTCACTGAGCTTCAGTTTGGCCACCTCTGCCCTCACCTCCCCGACTGCAGGGCCTCGAGGTCTCACCACCTCCAGCCTGAGCACCCAGTGCCCAGGGGCAATTTCCCGCCTTCCCTGGGGGTTCAGGATGCCGGCTCCCGGGGCAGTGCCCGCAGCTGGGCCCCTCCTCCTGGGCTGGGGGTAAGGCTGGGCACGGCCTCCTGCTATGTCCCACTGGCCACTTCACGACAGCTGCAGCCCACACTGCGTGGCCGCTCCTGCTTCTGTTGGATGAGGAGATGCAGGCCTTCACCGAGGCTTCCCGGCCTTGCCCCTGCTGGCCCCAAGGCTATGCCGCTTCCCCCTGCCCAGCCCCTGGTCTCTGTACAGTGTCTGTCCAGGATATCTGTCCATCCGTCCTTGACCTTCTATCCAGACGCGGCCACTCTCATCCTAGTCTGTGAGGGGTGAGCAGAGCCCAGGTGCGGTCGATGTGGAGACGCTGATGGACTTCAGTGTGCAGGGAAGTGAGTTCCTTCATATCCACAGCCTCTGCGCAGCCAGCTGGGAGCGCACCCCATTCACTGGTGGATGTGCCTTGTTTTTTAGCCCAATCGCCTACATTAGGTCAGACAAGTCACAGTTGCCTGCGTTTCCGGCTTTCGTGACCATCCGCCTCCCTCCTCTGCCTGGGGCTGAATGGTGGGGTCTGTCGTGGGTTCGTGGGAGTCTCTGTTCTTGTGAGGCCACCAGGGACTGTTATCCAGGCTGATTCCATAGGAGGAGTTTGGGGTGAGCTCCTGAGCGAGAGTTGGGAAGACTGACGTCTGCGTAAACCTTGCTTGTTCGTGGTTATTCCTCTCAGTCTTCTTAAATTCTGAAAAATTGGGGGCCAGTTTGAAATAAGGATTTAGGTATGGATTGGTGAGGAAAGAACGTTAATCTGATTGAGTTTACGTTGTGTGTGATAATTTTATGCTACCCTCGGGAAGAACTGAAGATGTTGACAGTGTTGTGAGAATCATTTCTTTCTTTCTTTCTTTCCTTCTTTCTTTCTTTCTTTTCTTTTCTTTCTTTCTTTCTTTCTTTCTTTCTTTCTTTCTTTCTTTCTTTCTTTCTTTCTTTCTTTCTTTCTTTCTTTCTTTTCTTTTTTCTTTTCTCTTCTCTTTTCCTTTCTTTCTTTCTTTCTTTCTTTCTTTCTTTCTTTCTTTCTTTCTTTCTTTCTTTCTTTCTTTCTTTCTTTTTCTTCTTTCCTTCTTTCTTTCTTTCTTTCTTTCTTTCTTTCTTTCTTTCTTTCTTTCTTTCTTTCTTTCTTTCTTTCTTTCCTCTTTCCTTCTTTTCTTTTCTTTCTTTTTTTTTTTTGATGGAGTCTCACTCTTGTTGCCCAGGCTGGAGTGCAATGGTGCAATCTCAGTTCACTGCAATCTCTGCGTCCTGGGTTCAAACAATTTTCCTGCCTCAGTCCCCCAGTAGCTGAGATTATAGGCGCTCACCACCATGCCCAGCTAATTTTTTGTATTTTTGGCAGAGATGGGGTTTTGCTTTTAAGGAGATTGTTCATTAAGTATTAATTGGTGGCCTGCCGTTGAACTAATGTTAGTGTAGTACTGACATCATCAGCCACGGCAGAAACTTACTTGGCATCCCTGGAAAAGAGGGCAGGGAAGCATAGTGCCCTGAAACCACCTCATTCTCCAGTGCTACTTCCAACTCTGAGCTGATGGTCATTATGAGTGGATCTGCCCTGAACAAGTAGTTTAGTGCAGCTGCCTTGGACAGGCAGGTTAAAAGTAACAAACTGCCACAAAACTCAGCTAATAAAATGTCAAGAGAGACATGGGGCGCCAGGAAGGGGTGAGGACTGTCTCCCTGTGTACCATCTGTGTGGAGCCTCAGTACCTAGGACACAGCGTTTACGCAGAGGCCCAGGTTTTTATTAGCATTTCCCTGAATAAAATGTCACTTGTGAGCTGCGGACTGGGAAGCTTTTTCTGATGATTAGGTTTTGTAATGTGGGATCATCAGTAGGCAAGGTGGATCTGAGGGCTGTAGGATCTGGAGACTGTCCAGGGCGGCTTTCTGGGGATGACAGGCTTGTCTCGTCAGCAGTCAAGACACCAAAGAGAGTCTTTCTGAGAATAAAAGAAAGAAGCTTTTAAGGAAAAAAGCAGTTTCTCTCTCTGTTTGGGAGTTGAGTGCATTTTCCTACATTTATTCGGAGATGTTCCTTGGTTCCCACCATGTGCTATTGCCCCGCTATGGGGTAGGGTCACCCCACCGCGTACCTCACCCAGGAAAACTCCTCTGCAGTGATTTCAGAGGCTGTGTGCATTTCTCTTGCCTCAATGGGTGGAGTGAGTTTTTCTTCCTACTTTTTTTAGTCAGTTTTCTTAATCTAGCGTACCTTGCGTAGAGAGCAGTCCACCTGTAACCAGTTTGTTCCTGGAGGTGCTGCAGTGACCTTGGTTACGCGTGGGCCCCGTGGCTCAGGATGGGTCGAGGAAGGAGTGTGTGTGTGAGCAGTGGGCACTGGCCAGAGGCAGGGGAAGTGTGGCCACTTGTGGCTTAAACTCCCCCCATGCGCTCTACTGCACCGCTGGGACGTGAACACTCTCGCCCTGGACGTTTTCTCTGAATGCTCAGTGCCCAGGCTCTTGGGTACACAGGCGGCCCCGGGGTTTATTTGAAAAAGGTGTCATGAACAGTGAAGTAACCCACGTGCCTAAGCTTTGATTGACATGAAGGAACGTAGAGGCTGCTGAAATCCTGGTCATTTTAGAACAAAGTATTTTATTAACAGTTTTCTAAAAGAAAGAAATCGTTAAAAAATTGATCCCTGTTGAGGTAGAAGGATCTCGTCCTCATGCTTCTCAGTTCTTTCCAGAATCAGCTTCCAGTTCAGCTGCACAACAGGTTCTGCTGGTGGCTGGAGCAGCCCAGGCAGGTGCTGTTGGGTCTGAGTTCACACTGGTGCCCGTGTGGTCTCCAGTTATGGTGTGGGCTGTGGGGTCTGAGTTCACAGCATTGCCCATGTGGTCTCTAGTTACGATGCTGGCCGTGGAGTCTGAGTTCACACTGGTGCCTGCGTTTAGAACGTGAGTTTGACGTTACTGTGGTAAGGGGTATCCTACACGTCATAATTCCTAGTCAATATCGGGTCTTTAGTTAAAATAGAGTCAAGTATAGAGAGGCATTGGCCCCTCTGGCGAAAGGGCAAGGCACGGTGCTTTAGGTCCAGGTCCCCAATATCAACTATGAAAATAAAACGTTGTCAACTCCAATTGCAGCCCTGTCCTCAGCGGGTCATTGTTTATGCTAACAATTATAAACAGCGTGAACTTGCTGTCCTGAGAGGCAACACACCCTTCATTCTCTCTGCAGTGCAGCTGCCTTGGTGGATGGAACATGCCCCTCCTCCCTCCCTCCACCCTCCTCTCTCCTTCTCTCCCTCCTCCTCTCTCCCTCCCTCCCCCCTCTCCTCTCCCTCCCTCCCCCCTCTCCTCTCCCTCCCTCCCCCTCTCCTCTCCCTCTCTCCTCTCCTCTCCCTCCCTCCTGCCTCCTCTCTCCCTCCCTCGTCCTCCTCTCTCCCTCTCTCCCCCCTCCTCTCTCCCTCCTTCCCCCCTCCTTCTTCCTGTTTTCTCTCACCATTCTCCCTCCACCTTCTCTCCTGGGTGAAGGGCAGAAGAGAAGAGACCTCTGGAATCTTGTGCTTCATCCAAGCAGCTTGGGGGCAGCATCAACAGCTGCAATTTGGCTGCCCCAGCAGGTGCCTCAGGGCAGCCTTTCTAATGGGAGTCCTGGAATCATGTCTTTCCTTAATGTGCCCTAAAGGCTGGAGGACATGAAGTGAAACAATGCTCCATGCTCAGTCCTGTGATTTTGTGTATTTATTGGACTTACTTTGAAATTAAACTAAATGATACTCAAAGTACAGCATGAGAAAAACGAAAAAACAGGCTATGGTGTTTGAAAACCAAACAAAACCGTTTGGTTTGTTCTTAGACCTTCACAGGCTCCTAGGTCACACGTTTCAGTTTCTCAGCGAGTGACAGTCTCTGCGGAAGCCGTGTCAGCCTCTTGTTTGATGATGTCAGCCACAGCAGAAAGAAGCACTCCATAGGTCCTGTGCTCAGCACCTTGGCGTGAGCTCTTGCAATCTTCTGTTCATCCTCATCACAGCTCTGTGCAGTGGGCGTCCTCCTGATCCCGGTGGGAGGATGGAGGATGGAGGCGGAACGGTGAGTGACAGCAGGATCACATGAGGGGTCTCTCCCGAGGTAGAGAGGGGAACCGGCCCAGAATCTCAGTGCCCATTACGTCCTTCCTACTCCTCCTCTGCCTCTCTGTGACTGACTCAGGCTGCAGGGATAGATGTGAGTATGTGCAGAGTGTGTGTGCACCCCTGGGGATGTGTGCTCATATTGGCAGGGAGGGATGTGAGTGTGTACAGAGCGTGTGTGCACACCTGGGGATGTGTGCTTGCATTTGCAGGGACAGATGTGTACAGAGTGTGTGTGCACACCTCGGGGGTGTGTGCTGTTGGCATGGATAGACGTGAGCGTGTACAGAGGAAGTGTACACACCTGGGGGTGTGTGCTGGTGTTAGCATAGACAGACATTAGCGTGTACAGGGCATGTGTACACACCTGGGGGTGTGTGCTTATGTTGTTTTGTAAGCGGCAAATACGTGGCCCGATGCTTCTGGCGGCCCTGCGCCCGTGCTGAGTCCGTCAGTGGCTCTCGGGTTGGGGTCTCCATCTCCCCAGACAGCACTAGAGTGTCTTGAGGTTTCAGATTCTTCCTCTCCGGTTACTTGGGCCTCCTCAGACCGAACATCAGAACCAGCCAACTGCAAACTACAAGAACATTCAAATGCATCTTCAGTAGAGAAAACAAAAGCAATTGGAATAATTTTCCAACATGACCCCGTGGTTAAGCCGTTAGATACTCCAGCTAACAGATTGAGTCACTTTAAAATTCACACCAATTAAAATGGTTGTGAGAGTTGCAGAGCTTTACCGCTAAACCTTGAAATAATTGAAGAGTTCCGCTCCACTTGCTTACAAACTGGGGTTGGGGATAACTTTCAGTCCAAAGTAGTAACCTTCTAAATCCAGCTTAGATGCGAGGCTCCCACTCACACAGGAAGAGAGAGAGACCCTTGATAATTCTCCTGTTTCAGATACTTTGTCATTTTTTTTTTGTCCTGATCATCACTTCTGCTTTTCCAATTCAAACTAAAGGGAGTTTAGTTCTGTTTTGGAGAAGCTGTGGTTAGTGGTTTCTTTTCATGGTTTGCTTAATCTCTTAAGTCTGGCACTTACATTTATCCAAATGGATTTTTCTTTAGTAAGACGGTGCCATAGCCCAGGGCTTCTCCCTCCATATCTGCTCCCCAGGAGGCCCCCTAGGAATGGGCGCTAGAGATCCAGCCCCTCTCCGTGTGCCATTTTCTTTGAGTCTAATGTAGGTTTGGCTCAGAGAAGAAAAGAGGCCTCCGGGTTAGGTGCCTCTGACTGCTTGCTTCTGAAATGTTTAATGATAAGGCGACTTCCAAACTAATTTTACACATTAATAGTTGCAACTTAAAGTATCACTGCAGTCATAAGAACAAGAAACACTCCCATAAAGTAGATAGGCAGAAAAAAGCCATAAAAGTTTAATAAAGTGCAAATAAAATGGTGTTGTAAGAATGTACAGTGGGAAATGTTCTCAGTCCAGCCAGATCGGCTGTGGCGTCCTCCTGTAAATACATTCAGCCACGTGTGGCCCTGATCGCAATCAGTACTGTGAATTGTGATCCAGAATGTTCCTGGGGGCCGATACCTGGACTGTGCCAGCAGCTGAGTCTGATTGGACGTCACGGCGGTGATGTGCTAGGCGTGGCCAGCTGGGCCGAGGGGTGGCCACCTCTGCACTAGCCACGTGCAGCTGTTATTCTTGTGATGGAGTTGCACGGGGCGTGGCCTGTCCACCTGGGCTACTTATAGTACCGGGAACCCAACCTCTGGTGGGTGCCTCCCGACATGGGAGCTGTCTTTTTTATCCAGGGCCCTCTGGCGCTGCAGACCCTGAGTGCACGGGGAGGCAAAGGAGGGCTCTGCTGGGCCATGGAGGTCCCCGAGCAGGTGGTCACTCATTGCTTGTGGAGTGGTCCATGGCCTGTGAGTTTATTCCCGGGGTCTGTGTGAGCGAGGTTAACCAGTTCACAGCTGGGCACGTACCCCTTACACAGGTGATACTGGTTAAAGTGGAATTTATATTAGCTCGCACGGGAGCGTGTGAGGAGCTGGGAGGGTGGTGAGGCTTGGCCCTAGCGCTGGAGCCCGGGCTCCTGACTTTCTGCGTCTTCCTGTTGCAGGGCCATCAGGGCCGCTGTGGGTCCTGAAGACAGTAGGTGCCATATGGACCAGGGGATGCGGAAGCCTCTAGAGGCTGTGGGAGGCAAGGAGACAGTCGCTTCCCCAGAGCCAGCCCTGCCGACACCTCGACGTTAGCTGGTGGGACCTGTTTTGGACTCCAGCTTTCAGAAATGGGAGAAAATAAGTCAGTGTTTAGGACGCTAAATTTGGGGTGATTTAATGGAGAAATAGAAAACCAGCCCACGAAGGTGCACGCATTGAAATGTGCTGTGTCCAGGTGTTCACAGTGGCGTGAGGGGGATGGCGTCAGCGTTCTGGGAACTGTGCAGTTTTACTGAAGGAAGGGGGCTCGCCACGCCTTTCCTCATGTAACTGAAGGTATGTATGCCTGCCACACTGCCCAGGAGACAGGGACTAGAATTCTGACTTGATTTCTTATGGGAACCAAGGTCAGAACACGGTGAGGGCTGAAACGAGCTTCCTACAGCCTGAACTGGGCAGAGGAATCGCAAGTAGTTTGTGTTTTTCTACACAGACCTGTCCTTTCAGGTTTTGTTAAGTTCTGGAAAAAGGGAGAAGCCAGGCACACCTCGGCGACGGACAGTGTTTCTGGAGGTGGTGTGGCTTCAGCCTGAATGTGGCCGTGTGGCTGGGAGGCTCAGAAACTGCCCTCCAAGAGCACTCATCTGTTCCTTATTGCACTAATACCTCATTTACAGAAATCCACAGAAATTACAGAGCTGTGCGGGAGGCCTCTGGTCTGGATGGCTTTGTGTGGACCGAGGTCACGGGGTGTTGTCCCAAGTGCTTATCCTGATCTGGCAGAGGCTCTGTTCCCAAATGATTATGCCACAGTTTCAGAGCCTATATCTGAGTGATAGTCTTTTAACTTTGGTGCATAAAAGCAAACAAAGTATGTCTTGAGAGTCTCAAAATCCGTTTAGTAGCATGGCTGTAAACTCATACATGGGGCATTGGGATGGAGTGAAAACCACCGTCACCTGGCGTGGACGCTGTGTGGTATTCTGTGTGGTGGCCTGCTCGTGCCTTGAGCTCCATCTGCAGTGTGAACAAAAGCTGTGCATTTGAGAAATGTGGGCAGGTCAGCTTGCTCCTCCAGGGGCCTGCAGGCGTCCGGGCGAGGGGCCTGGGATGAGGCCACGTCAGTGGGAAGGAGCTTGGTTGTGTCAGCAGATACGTCTGTCTTTACAGGCCCGCAAGCCCGCCAGAACCCAGTTTTCTTTGGTCATCTAATGCCAGAAAAAAACCCATTTCTTAGAGATTCTCGTAATTTATGTTAATGAACCATTTGACCATACATAAGATGTTATAAATGCATGAGGCTTTATAACTTGGCAGATGTATAAATCGCATGTTATGATTGAATCAAACTGTTGAAGATACTGGTTTCACTTGAAGATTTTTAGCATTTTATGCGCAAATCAAATGCCAGTAGCATTTTGAAGGAGTATTTTGGAATCGTAAATACAGTGGGACACTGCTGGGTCTCTGCGATGCTGGTGAGGTGTACGTGACTTCAAGCTCTTGGAGCTTACAAATAAGATTCCTAAATTGTCACACCTGCAGTGCTGGAAGTCAAAGTGGATTTCTGTAAAGGAGGTATTAGTGCAATAAGGAACAGATGAGTGCCCTTGGAGGGCAGTTTCTGAGCCTCCCAGACTCCCCAGGAGGAAGCGGGAGAGGGAGCTGGGTTTGCTGGTGGCCCTGCGTGGCAGGTAATTACGTGCAATAAGGAACAGGTGAGCGCCCTTGAGGGCGATTTCTCGCTCTGCTTCGGAACTACAAGTGGAAGACGCCCCAAAGTGGGGGTGGGGGGTGTGGTTGGTTATCCAATGGGGCCGGATTTGCTGTTGGCCGCTGTGTGGCAGGTCACTGCGGGGAGCGATGGGAGGTGAGTGGAGTGGGAATAGAGGATGCACCCTCCACAGCTACTGCTGGGAGTTGGCTCTGGTAGCAGACGGGGCATAGAGGGATTCCCATGAGGGGCAACACGGCCGGGGTCCCACGTGTGCTGGACGCGGAGGTGTGGCTATATGTGATCTCAGTCTCCACAGCCATCCTGGGAAGTGGGTTCAGTCACCTTCCTTTCTCCCATTTGAGAAATCTCGGGCTTACATCACAGCTGGGTGGGTTGGAACTAATGTCTCAGGCAGGACGTTGGCCCGAGAGCCCAGATCTTAACCCCCCCTGCTCTTTTCAGTTCACCAAGCTTGTAGAGAGGGGTGTGTGGTGGTGGGGGGTGGTTGAGAAACCAACACAGTAGAATAGGGGAAGGAAATAAACCAGGCAGGAGACACAGGCTGTGCTTGGGAGGTCTGCACGGGGTGTGGGTGGCACCTCTGGGCCTGTGAACCCCGTTCTGTGCTCTCGGCTTGCCCAACCTTGGCCCTCAGCCATATGCTGTGCACTTTAGGTGAAATCTCAGTCCCTCGAGTGATGCGGGCATCTTTTCTCCCTGGCTTTGCCTCTCCTTAAATCATGGAGTCTCAGTGGGGATGGCGGGGTGGTTGGTGGTCCATGGAATTTTCCCTCCACTTCCCCATCCCTGTCCTGTCCTGTCTGGCCTGTTACCTGTGTCTGTGTCCCTTCAGAGCCTGCAAATAAGTGGAGGCCACGGCAGCCTCTCGCTGATTGGCCTCTCAAATTTTATTCATCAGAATCGTGTTAAATGCTGATTCCTAGGTACCCCATTAGACTGTCTACGCCTGCCTGGCATGGGTACTTTGGGGAAGGTACAGAGGGTTGTTGGGCTGTTCCAAGAGGGAATTTGCATTTGTAGAATGTCAGCTGTGGTCTTTCCAGCACTCTACTTTCCACGCCCACATGGCGTTAAACCTGGAAGACCTCTGGTTGCTGTGCTGGTGAGGAAGCCCCGGCTGGACGAGGGGCTGCTGGGGCTCGGATTTGATTCCTGGGCTGGGGGCTGTGGGCTTCTTCTCTTCAGTGGGTCTGCTGATGGGATGCCCTGGGAAGTCCTGCTGTGCACTCGGGGAAGGTGCAGACACACGCTCGGGAAATACAGACCATGGATTTAAAACTTCCTACTGGAATATCTTTTATGAGCAAAGTAATTTGCATCTAACTGTAGACAATCATTGCTTGAATAATTGATTTGTTTACCAAATTGGTCCTATGAACAGAATAAAGTTTTCATTCATGCCTTGTCTATAACGTAAATAGGAGCATTACCGCAACCTAAATTAGCTTTAAATTTTGTATCAGATTGCAGTCCAGATTACAAACGGCTGCTTGATAATCTAATTGATAAAACAGAGGAATTTAGTGCTTGGAACACAGAGTGAAGGGAACAGAATTGCTTTGGTTTCTCAAAAGCGTGTGACTGAGGGGTGACCTGGGGTGAAGAGAAGTGGCTGGAGTCATTACACTCGAGGAGATGATCTGCCCCAGCCTTTCTCAGCTGTCTTCTGGATAAAACAAAAGGGCGATAAACAGAAAAATTCAGCACTGAGTTCATCTATTCCCTGAGCTTCTCATATGGTCATTAATGTGACTGGGCTGTATCTGTGAAGCCGTATAGAGGCACAAAGGAATTAGGCTAGAGTAAGGCGGCCGGCGACCTCTGGCGTCTGTGCCACGTGTCATTTCCTGAAGCCCTTTTGGGCGAAATGACAGTCGCAATGTCTGTTGTTCAGAGGAGTGTAATCTCACGTATGAGATACAGATTTTAAACGATGGAGATTTTAAACACTAAAGCCAGGAAGCTTGGTGGGAGTGGCTGTCTTCCGAGTGGTTTTCTGTGCTGCCATGGACGAGGCGTGGATGTGTCATCCGTTGGTGAGATCCACTGGTGAAGGGGCTAAGCAAACCCTGGGGGGAGGGGGGTGAAACTACATCTTTTCTGGCATCCCTAGTAAATACGTTTTGTAAAACCTGTGAATTTGACCCTAACCCTGAGTGTTGAAGTCTGGTGCAGTGTCTTGAGCCCTCTTCTGCCTTGAGGGTGAGTGACTGTAAATGACCGATTCCTCAGTGATGAAAGTTCAAATTTAGCTTCCCTGAGGAAGCCAGACCTCAGTCACCCGTGTCTCCATTAACACTGCGGTCCCTACTCGGGTGGCTGCAAGTTTCCAGGTCCTCCTTGGAGACAGAGCCGTGCGGTGCTTGATGATTTGATAACATCAGCCACCTTCTGTCTAATCGCGGTACAGATGATTCTCCTACAAGGAAACGGATCTAGTTTCTTCCCTGATCATTGGAAGAAGCAGCCCGCCTAGGGACTGCACCGTCCTCTGCACTTTCACAGCGAAGCCTGTGTCTGTCTGCGAGGAGTGTCGTGTGAGTCGTGGGAATCGTGGGAATTGCCTCCTTAATTCTTTCTGCTTTTGAGGGCTCGGACAGCTCTGCCTGTTTCACCCGGGACGAGCAGCGGGTGGTCTCTGGCTGCTGTGGGACTCGGGCTTGGGGTGCATCATCACATCTGGTGACCTGTCCAGGTGGGCATATTGTCTTGCCTGTTGGCTGAGGCAGCTGTGATGCCATGGGGGTCATGCTTGTATCAGGGCCAACCCAGTTCTTCCCGTGCACACTTCTGCTGCTGGAGTGCCTTTCCTTATGATGACGTGTTGAATTAGGGTGGAGAATGCAGAGAGGCTCTGGGCCTCTCCTTCCCATTCTTACTCCCTGGAGCTGTGATGCCCGACAAGGGAGCCCATAGCCAGAGGCTCCTTTAAATTTAATTAGAATAAAGATTTGATAACATAGCCAAACACATTTGAAAAGAGCTTCACAGATTAAATTCCGGATTCAGTCCTTCAGGCCCAGTGGCCACGTTTTGGGGCTCAGCAGCTGTTAGGTGGCTGTTGTCTTTCTGTGTTGGCTCAGCAGATTGGGACGTTTCTGGTTCAGCAGGCCGTTCTCTTGAATGGCTCTGCCTGTGGTGAAGGCACCTTGGCTGGAGAGCCTCGTGGGGATCCCTTAGGCCTCTGGCTCCAGCCAGGCTGCACGGTTCCTGTGCCCTGTGTCCTCTGCAGGCCCAGAGCTATCCCACCACAGAGTCAGCACTGCTAGACTTGGGTACTGTGTGCAGACAGCAGAGGGGCATATCTGGGTCTTGCAGGGGCTGGGGTGACTGGCCTCCTTGGCCAGGAGCCCGTCTCCGAGTCTTCAGGGGAAATGCATCCACCATCCACACCGTGCACCAGAGGAAAACTGTAGGCTTCTCTGTGGATGGTGAATTGAGATCATGCAGAGTGACTAGGCTTGGGCTCCTGACCAGAGTGAAACCTGATACCTTTAGGTGGAACCTGACATGCCTCCATGTGTACATGGCAAAGAGAATGCAGCGTTGTCAGCTTGAATCCAGATGTGCTCCCGTTTTGAGGTGGAAGGTTCTGGGAGTATTGGCCATTGGTGATTGTCCTGCCATGGAGGACTTTGAATGCAGGCACTGGTTTAGGATAACCCTGGTTTCCTGGTCCTGTATGTGGGCATCCCTGAATATCCCGGGCTGGAGGAAAGCAGGGCAGATGGGAGGGTGACAAGAGGTCAGGTGTTTCCAGCTCTGGGGAGTGATGCCATCAGACGGCTGAGATCAGGTGGCAGGGGAACAAAGCAGGGGTGCATGGAAATGTCATGTTTCCTGGGGCATGGGGAGGACCTGTTGAGCTCTATTCCTGGGCAACAGTTCTTCCATTCTCAGGAATCTGTGCCATTTGTAACTGAGTAGCAAATTCTAGAATTGCTCTAATTACTTACTGTTAAGTCCCCATCCCAATTACCATGAATTAGCAACAGTGATAACAGTTTGCCAGGTCAAACCTTGCTAAGAAAAACCAGTGGAACTAGTTTTAGTTGCCTGGAGTTCCCTCCAAATGGGATTCCTTAGCGGCTTATGTCCCCACAGCTGCTGCAGTTCTTCCTGGGCCTGGCAGGCACATTCCAGACATTGACATCTCAGGTCAGATGCAGGCGTGCATATTATAGAAAATCGCACTGTGCTGTGATTGGCTTGAGCTGACGTTCTCTAGGTGAGAGGCGGAGGCCGAGGACCTGTGAGGGACTGTCTTGAGTGTCCTCTCATTGACTTGGAGCAGATGCACATCTGTTCTTCAAAAGTTCTAATGGGATGAAATTAGAAATAGGAATTTTTAAAATTCATGTGTTACGAACTCTGTTCAGTGACTTCCTCTGAAATGAGAGACTATTTGCAGACGAGGCATTCAGACTGCAGCTCTCCTTAGAACTGTCCTAGACCTCGATGCCGTCCTTTGGCCTCTTCCTGGGTGTGGGGTGCTCTGCTTGAAGCAAAACCACGTGGTCTGTGCATCACTACTGCAACCAGCTCAACGTACACACCCACTGAGAGGGGGGCCAGATCACTTAACATTTTAAATGCATTTAACATTAAACCAGCAAGTCAGCCAGTGCTTTCTGTAACCAAGCTGCCTGGCTGATGGGAACCTGACACTTAATTTTTCGGAAAAGAATACTTGCTTCTGTGGAGTGTCAATATTTGTCTCATTTGTTGAGACTCTGCTCAAAGTGATGAACGTGTGTAAATTAGGACCCTTTTGTGTAAATTGGGCCACAGAGCTCTCTAGGCACAGTCAGGGGAGTAAACGGCTGTGAAAGATGTCGCCTGATGTGAGCCGTGACCAGGCACTTTGGAACCTGGGATCCCATCTCCAGCCTTTCAAAGGACGTAGAGGAATCGGCCTGATGTGAGCCCTGGCCGGGCACTTTGGAACCTGGGATCCCATCTCCAGTCTTTCAAAGGACACAGAGGAATATAAAATGCAGATGGGAGAGTTCATATTTTGGGCATCTCTGTTCTTTTGAAATCAAAGTGCAAAGAAAAAGTTTTGCCTTGAGGTCTTACCCCATCCTTGTTTTTCTCCTAAGGTTTTAACATTTTCTTAACTGCTTTTTTCTCCCCCGATCCTTGGGGAAATTCTATCTTCATATCTTCTTAAAAGATATGGTTAAATTCAACACTGAAATTTAAAAACATGCATTCATATTATTTTTCTTTAAACTGATGTATCTGACATTGGTGAAGAACTAACTGGGCGTATTGGTGTATTTTTATTTTTTTGAGATAGTCTTGCTGTGTTGCCCAGGCTGGAATGCAGTGGCGCGATCTTGGCTCACTGCAGCCTCACCTCCTGGTTCACGCCATTCTCCTGCCTCAGCCTCCTGAGTAGCTGGGATTATAAGTGCCTGCCACCATGGCTGGTTCATTTTTGTATTAGTAGAGATGGGGTTTCAACATGTTTGCCAGGCTGGTCTTGAACTCCTGACCTCATTTGATTCGCTCACCTTGGCCTCCCAAAGTGCTGGGATTACAGGCATGAGCCACCACACTTGGCCTGGGATATTCTTGATTGTAACTGTAATAGATCCCTTTAATAAAAACAAAACAGAACAACAACAACAACAAAGAGCTGTCTGAAAAGTCCCAAAATTAAAGAGCTCACTTGGACAGGGATTAAAACACCAGTTGAATGGCCCAGCACAAACCATAGTTACATGGGCCACTCGGCCTGTTAGATCCTTAGGGTATTTGAAGTCGTGGGGATATTTGCATTTCTGCTTCTGGATATCGTGTCAGTATGAATTCGGCTAGTGTTTGAGGGCCAGGCTCAGATCCAGGAAAGCAAGAGCCCCTGCCCTCATGGCACTTCTCTTCCGTGTGTGTGTGTTAGGAAAATAGAAAGCATAAGATATTTTTTTCAATGAGCTGGGAAGATGGAAAAATAAGCTTAAGATGTTAACTTGTTCAGAAGAAGGGAAGTGCAAGGAATACTCAGCTTTGTTGCTGCTGAAGGAGGCCCCTGGCGGAGGATGTTTCAGAGGTGGGGTTTGTCTGAGAAAGGTGGTAAGAGGCAAATAGGATGCCCCATCTGGTTTGCCAGAGATGGGGAAAGTCCGTATCCCCAAAACAGCCTCAGCATTCTGGCAAAGGCTTTGGAAAACCAGCTAGGGTGTGGGACGTTGTTGGCTGCTGGGTAGAAGGAAAACATTGCTGGTCCTGAGGACTGTACTGTTCTTCCACTGCTACTTGAGGCTGGGTAATAAGGGAAAAAAAGGTTTAATCGGCATACAGTTCTGTGGGCTATACAGGTTTCTACTTCTGGGGAAACAGAGTGGAAGGTGAAGGGGAGACAGGCATGTCTTCACATGGCTGGAAGGGGAGAGAGAGTGAAGGGGAAGGTGCCATGCACCTCCAAACAAGCAGATCTCAGAACTATCATGAGGACAGCACTAGGGGGATTGTGCTAAACCATTAGAAACCACCCCCATGAGTCAGTCACCTCCCACCAGGGCTCACTTCCAACAAAGGGTTAGAGTTCAGCATGAGATTTGGGTGGGGACACACAGCCACACCATATCAGGCTTCCCATTCTTCTCCTGCACATGCTTCGCAAATGGTTCTGTCATTGGTTTTTGTTTTTGTTGATACATAATATGTGTACATATTTTCAGAGTGCATGTGATATCTTGATTCATCCCTATATTGATGAAATCTGTGTACTTGGGATGTCTTTCACTTTAAATAGTTTCTTTTCCTTATGCTGATAGTGTCAAGTTATTCTCTCCTAGCTGTTTTGAAATACACAGTAGATGACCCACTGCCATCCCCCTGCTGATTTATCAATAGTAGGTCTTGTGCTCCCATTAGGCTGTGTGTTTGTGCCCGTTATGAGCCTCTGCCTATCCTGCTTATGAGTGGACTCTGCTGGGCCCTGTTGACCACCTACTCTTGGCCTCCATGAGATCTGCTCTCAGCTCCTGCTTATGAGTGAGAACATGCTCCGTTTCTTTGCTTGGCTCGTTTGCTTAACGTAATGTCCTCCAGCTCCATCCATCCTGTCTCGGATGACAGGGATCTCAGCTGTATGGTGGAGTATTGCTCCTGTGAATGTTCGGGCCACATTCCCTTCATCCCCTGTTGACGGGCACTCAGGTGATTCCAGATCTTGGCTGCTGTGGATGGTGCTGCATTGAAGCTGAGAGCAGTCACTGGCTTTATACTCGGGGGACGTGAGCGACTTTGATGTTCTCAAGCAGCCATTCCCCAAAGTCCTCCGTGGAATGCCGCTTTCCTTTGTGCCCATGGTTTCCACTAGGATGAAGAGCTGGGAAGGGGCTTCGAGTAAACCCTTGGGTTTCTGTCTTTAATTGGTACCCAGCTGCACTGACCAAGTGGGGGTCCCAGTGACCCTGGACACTACCTCACATAAGGTCCAAAGATGCAGTTAGGTTCTTTTTTTAACTTAAAAAAAAAAAAAAAAAAACCCTTTTGACCTGGTTAAGCTATAGCATTATCAGTTAGTGTTTTTCTTATTGGAAAGGTGTATATTTTATTTTCTAAGAAGGAAAGAAATCCTGTTAAATACTCTAACTACAGATTAAATCATGTCAAGGAAAGAGGTACTATTTTGGGGGAAAATTATCCCTTCATGTCAATGATCAAGGAGAGGACTTAGATTGTTTAATTGAGTTAATTATGAAATCTTAAGTGGTTTTGAGAAGATGAGCTGTGGATGCTGCAAGACATGAGACTGATGGTGATTTAATGTGAGTCAGCCCTGACAGAATGTGGCTAATATTTAAAGCTTGCTCCAGTATTGCTTGATAGATTGTAAGTTAATGTAAAGATCTGTTTGATGTTTTTATTTTACAAACTATTATGGAGAAAAAGTTTGACAGCCAAGGAACCACCTTCAACCAATTTCTTCCTACTTTCTATCACTAGAAAAATTTGTCCTGTTAATTCCAGAATTTACTTTTGGAAAGTTCCTGTAAGGAGAGCAGAGGTATTGGTGATTGAATAGTGACTTGAATTTAGGTGAAGATCGTTAAATATTTCATAGTCATGTTTGTCTTGGTGGTTTTAGCAATTTTATATTAAATTTAGAACTGCGAGTGAAACCAAATGTGTTCTTTTGCTTTTGTGATACTCCTTTGTATGACTATACTGGTAAAGAATGATAAAATGTGTATTGGGTATTTTTTCTGTGTAGATATTAGGATTTTGAGGGGAACAAATTAATCATTCTTCTAATAGACATTGTGCTGTGTGTTGGGTCCTTTGTATATTAGTTGAATCACTATAATGAGGACAACTTGAAAGTTTGTTTCTATACAAGATCTTTTATATGCTGACTTGTGTTACGCAAAATCCTTCATCCTCTAAGAAGACTAAGCAATGGGTTGGAGGAGAGGTTTAATCACCCATTAGGTTTATTCTAAATGCCCAGAATTGAAAGCAAGTACGAATTATGTTTTTGAAGTGTGGTGTGTGTGTGTGGTGGACTCCTTTTTAGGTCATGGGAGGGAGGTAAAGCAAAGATCAGATTTGCTGATAAACATTTGTGCATATGCTAGTGGAGAAGTCATATGACTTGACTGCACTTGCGTACTCTGATTGTGGTTTTGTTAGTGTCTGTAGCTACAAGCCACAGCCGCCTCTGGGACTCACCCTGAGGGGCTGTGATGAGGGTTATTACAGAGTTGTGTGTCTTAGCGAATGGCACAAACGGTCTTGTGGGCCTACTTTGGCTTCGTTTGAATCTGTAGATTGTTAAACTAAGTTTAACATTTTGAGGATTATAAATTGTGATTCTTGTCTAAGAAGAGGTTTCTGTTGTCTCTGAAGACAGGAGCCACAATACAGATGGTCCCTGGCTCACAATGGTTACATTTGTGATTTTTTTTTTTCAACCTTGTGATGGTGTGAACTAGTCACACTCAGTGCATTGTTCGGCCCGAGATGGGCTGCCTCTGGATGAACCCATTGTAAGTTGAAACTATTATGTCAAATGCACTTTCTATTTAGGATATTTTCAGCTTACGCTGGGTTTATTGGAACAGTTTCATCCCACGGTAAGTCAGGGAGCATATATGCTCATAAAAGTAGAGAGAATCTCATAGATACCATGAGATATAATGTCTCTGATGTTATAGAGATACGATGAAAACAATCAAGTGGGACTTGGAAGCCTTGGAGGGACTCACATGGGCGGCTCCTGGAATGCAAACGTGAGCGCCACTGGCTTCTGGATGTGACATCTGTGCCTTCTGCTTAGCCCAGTGGGTTATTGGCTGCTCCCGAGGGCAGAGAGGTCCAGCGTTCCTGTGTTTAGGTGTTTGAGCTGCCTTAAGAGGCTAGGTCAATTCTCACTGGTGTCTTCAGGGCTTTAGGTCTTCTGAACAAGCAGGAGGAAGGACGACTTTGTAGAGCTTTGGAAATCTCAACGGACTTCAGGGCCATCCCCCTTGGCAGGAGAGAGCTCCACTGGAGGTGAGCAGGGTGCCATGCGTGCCTGTGCTGGGCCCAGACGTGTACGGACGTTGTGAGGGCCACAGGACGCAGATCGGTCTTGGTTCACAACTGGTGTCAATGGCCACGCAACATTTCTGCCAGGTACATGACTGCGGGGACTTGGGTTTTGGGGTGTGCGTCCTGGTTGCCTAGTTGCTTGGAATACCCCCATTCAGACCCCAGCCTGAGTCACCGTGACAGGCCTCCCGCTTCACACGCCACACGGAAGCCGTGGCGTCGGTCACTGACGCCCACCAGCTGTCAGATGTGCGTATGTATCTTCCCTGGTCTCGTGAGGTGTCTTGTTTTGAGGTTATAGTAAACGTTCTTTAAGAGGGGTTTTGGATTTTTTATGTTGTTTGCAAGGAGGCAGCAGGGAGTGCTTGAGCAGTGAGATCCCCTTCCCAACCAATGCAATTTCAGATCACAGCAGATAATTAGGGCAGCGGAGCTGTGGGATCACCTACCCAACCAATGAGAATTCAGATCACAGCAGGTAATTACGGCAGCGGGGTGGGTGGCAGAACCCTGAACTGTGGCTGTTTCTGGTGTCTTGCCCCGGACAGAGTGTGCTGGGGCCTGCGTGGTCCTCTGTGGGGTGGGTGGAGCACATGAGCTGGGTGCTGCTGGGCTGTGACTGGCTCCCCAGTCCGGGGTTTATGCAAGACTCGTTCTTAAGACAACTTGGAACCCAGAAAGCAACATGAAGAGAACGGGTTTGTGCGTTTCTGGATCCTTGGTGCTTCCCAGTCTCAGACGCTGTGCAGGCTCTGAGGGGTCTCGCCGGGAAAACTTGAACAGTTGGCCCCGGGGGTGGAGTGGGGCTGCAGCGGGTCTTGCAGAAACTGGAAGTGGGGGTGAGTGTGGCAAGCAGGACCTTTCAAATGGGCCCAGCAGGCTGCATCTGTGGAAATGGTGCCACCTAAAGCAGGGCTGTGGCCAGCAGGGCCTGAAAGGCTACAGCGGGCTCTGTTTCTGCTGTCTTGAGAGAGTCTCTGCCTGGTTTTCCTTGGTCTTTGTCTATTTGGAGGACGCTTCCCCCTTTCTTGGGCTTACCAAGCCTTCTGAGCTGCCTTGTTGAGTATGACAAAGCCCTGAGAAGGCATTTTTATCGCATAATTATGTTATCCTGGTGGCTGGATAAATGACCTGCAAATGTGGGTGACTCAGTAGCTCTGAGGGTGCTCAATATCCAAGACAGGTGGGAAGAAAATGTTCAGGCAGGTGTCAGAGAATCTGTTCTCTGCTTCACACTGGGGCCCTGGTTTGCTGACAGTCTTCACACTCGATCCAAAATGGGGATAATGAAGTCTCACGGATTCGGCTTCAGCTGAGAGCTGCCTCCAGCACAGTCTTGTGTGAGTAAGAGTTTATAGGTTTGGTGCAAAGGGCGGGCGTCAGTTGATCTTATTTGTGGTGGTGCTTATGGTGGCTTTTCCGTAAGGAATTTAGAGTTTATTAGGTTTGGCAAGGGAATCCTGAGTGATAAAGTGGAAGAATGCTTCAGGAAATTCTGGAACCTGCAGTGAGTTTGGAATCTGTATGAAATTGAGATTTAGATTCTCACGATTTCCTAATGCTACCCTGAAACCCAGTAGTTGAGACAGTCATAGAGCTTCAGTTGTGCTGCCCCGTTTCCCCGTTTTAAAAGGAACACGTTGCTTTCATCTAGAGTGTTCTGAGCTCTGAGTGCTGCCAGCGGAGTTTCCAGCTCTCTGCATCAGAGGGGAAGCCAGGACTGTGCTCACGGTGTCGCGGCAGCTGGGAGCTGAACCTGGACCTCAGGCACGTGTGATGCTGACCATTTTCTGTAAACTCCAAGGGTGCAGTGGTCCTCTTGGCACTGTACAGTCTTCTGAAGCTTTTGATGTGTCTGTACTTTATAGATTTTTCAGAAGTAGAAGGCCTTTTCCCACACCCTTGGGCTGAGTTTTGTCAGAGGCTGGTGTGTGGGAAGCACCACACCCACATTCTGACAGCGAAGACTCTGGTGCCCAAACGAGGTCAGAGTGGAAATTTGTTTTTCCTTCCCTCCAGTCTGGTCCAGCTGCTCCCTGCTTGGCCAGAAGAAAATCATGCTTATCCAAGTCATAGGCAAACCCCCGAAGTCAAACATTTGTCTTTTTTCTTTAATATACCCATTTAGTTTTTATGGGATGATAGATGGAGAAGTGTTTTTTAGGGGAAAATTAATTTCTTTAATTACAGAGAACTTTTTGGACAAAAACTGTAATCAAGAAGCTATTGTGTAATAAGATCTAGTTAAATACTACAGTTGAAAGCTCTTTATATTTGATCTTAAACTTGGGCCTGGTATGCATGTCCGCACGCTCGTGCTCATGACGCCAGGCTCAGCTGTGAACTACAGGCACGGTACAGACTTTCTGGTTGCTTTTTTGAAAGTCTTACTGCTTGGCCTCTCGGACTCAAATGTTGAGTTAGGTTGATTCTGTTCAGAATGTTCATCCCTCCATCTAGGGTCCAGTCGTCTTTCAGGAAGGAACCGTCTTCCTCATCTTTGTCCCCTACAGTATTGTATATTTAATAGTTAAATATTTATAGGTTACATGGGTGACTGATCTGTTCATTAGGAGGAAAACAATGCCAATTTTTACATCATTATAATGGACTTGTTAAATGACTGTTAGTATAATGAAGTTTACATGGCAAAAGAGGTTTTGCAGATGTGACTGTAACGGATAGTGGGATGGGGGAGGACCCTGGGTTGTCCAGGTGGGGTCTAGCGTCCTCATATGTGCATTGATGGGAGGGAGTACGAGAGTCTGCCTCAGAGGAGGAGACCTGAGGATGAGATAGAGGCCAGAGGGCTGTGGGGCTGAGGGCGGGGGTGGAGTGGGGCCGGAGGGGCATGGGCCAAGGGTGGGGCAGGGGCTGGAGGGGTGCAGGGCTGAGGCCGGGGCAGTGGTCAGAGGGGTGTGGGGCTGTGAACCAAGCTGCATGGTGGCCTCTATGAATTGGGAGACTCCAGGCAGGAGCACAACCTACTGACCCCTTGACTTCAGCCCTGGGACTCCTGACTTCCAGGGCTGAGAGGAGGTTTGCGTTTGTGGTAATTTGTTGCAGCAGCAATAGGAAGTTAATGCAGTGTATCTGTTCTTCACCTCCAAACCTTTGAAAAGTAACCCTGTTGTATCGGCCTTTTGTGTGCCCTAAATTCTAATGAGATGGTTTGTAGGAAATAACGGACACAAACGGTGGCAGAACACAAAGTTGGACAGAAGCAGTGTCTTCTGTGGTTCTGTAGTTTGGGTCTGTGAAGTTAGATTTCGGTCAGAGAGTGTGTGGTCTTGTTCAGTGTATACCTGGAGTACTTGTTCAGAGCTCCTGGGGGAGTGGTCTTTAACACTGTTAGGATGAAAACTTCAAGCACATCAGGGCCAGAGTTCCTGAGTCAGTGTTAGGCGACCTTTGAATAAGAGTTGGCATGTAGAATCTGCCCACTTTACTAGCATGAAGCAGCAAATTTTTTTTTTTTTTTGAGATCGAGTCTCGTTCTGTCACCCAGACTGGAGTACAGTGGCTTGGCCTCGGCTTACTGCAACCTCCGCCGCCTGTACTCAAGTGATTCTCCTGCTTCAACCTCCAAATTGCGATTTTTTTTTCTGTTTTATATACTTAGTATATGACAACTCTGCAAACTTTATCAATACAAATGACATGCCAGAACTTATGAGAATCCAGCATTTTCCCATGCAAATTAGTAGTGATGTGGAATTCCTGGGCTGGTTTGGTTTTATAAGACGTAGGGGCGGATTCTTTGCCTAATTTCTGTGGAGCTAACAATTGTTAATCACCCAACACTCTTACCTCCCCCAACAGCTCAGGTGAGGGGGTTACCCCCGCTGTCATGATGAGAGGCAGGAGACTGAGGCTTAGGTGAGCAGGTGACACATTACTGTCCAGCCCCACCCACCCCGTAGTTTCCTGCCGTGGCTCAGCTATCTTCCTACGAGAAAGGACAGACGCCCTGGTGCTGGGTAGAATTCCTTGTGAACCCCTTTGCATCCTCCGGGGAGTTCTTGCTTTACGGTGGTGGCTCATGGGGAGGCCTCTGGCCCACTGAGAAAGTGACTGATGTTGTAACATTACTGTCTCTCTGTCCGGCTGCTGTCGATTGGGTGATTTGTAAAGAGACATTTATTGCTCACAGCTCTGGAGGCTGAAAAGTCCAAGGTCAAGGCAGTCCAAAGTCAAGGCACCTGCACATCTGGTGTTCCAGGGCCTGTGGCATACAGACGGCAGCATCTCACCGGGTCTTGCGTGGCAGCAGGCGTCTCATCGGGACTCATATGGTGGAGGAGCAGGAGGGCTCCTCCATCTTCCAACAAGGACACCATCCCCAGTCCTGAGAGCAGGACCTCCCAAAGGTCCCACCTCTTAATGTATCCCATAGGAGATGGTTTCAGCATGAGGTTTTGGGGACATTCAGGCCAAAGCCATTGCTCTGCCACAGTGTTAGGGCTGCATGGCATCATTACTGCAGCAGAGCCACAGCCTTCTCATGTGCATTTGCTGCAGGAGGAAGACGCAGGTGCCTGTGCATGTTGGGGTTCAGTGCAAGAAGTGAGACCCTCTGGGAATCTTAGCAGGAGGAACTTAAGGCTTTGAGAACTGACACCTTAGGACTGTACTTTTCTTCAGACTGTAAAAACCTTGGTGTGTGATAATACTGAACATTTCCTGAGCCCTGTGATCCTGTAAAACATTGGTGGTTAAGACATTCCCCCTCCCCACAACTAGGCCCCCACTTTTACTGCAAGAAGCCCCTTCCCATGTGGCTTAGGCTGACTGGCGGATGACCATTTACTGAGGAGAAGGCCAGACACAGGCCTTCAAACCCCCCATCTCTGCCTTATAAGTGACTAGCTAAACTGTCTGTTCCCACAGATCAATCACCTCCCACCTTGAAATGGTTCTTCGTGGTGCAGTTGCGCCTAGGGGGATGGACTTGTCTTTGACTGTTGCCTTCCACAGAGGACGGTTAGGGTGGGCAGGAAAGAATTCTCTGCTACACGTCTGCATTCCAGGCTGTTTCCAGAAGTGGGAATTCTTGTGCCCTGGAGTCTGGGAATGGATTTCTAGTGTCCCAGCTTCAGGTGGAGTTGAAATTGAGTGAGACAACCCGTCACACCCATCTGGAGCCAGGAACTAGAGCCATTTTTAAAGTGGCAGTTTCTCCATAAGATGACCCAAAAAATGCGCTCAGCACGTTTCTTTCTTTCTCATATGCATTTGGCCATCTAAAATGGGAATGGTGGTTTTTTTGAAGTATGGATGTAGTTTTAAATTTTGAGTATTGTAAACCTTAATGTAGCTTCTTAAAATGTTTGCCTGATTATTTGGAGATTTACTAAACCTTTGGAGTGGTAATCATGAATTGATCCATATGACTTTGCTTTCTATGATGCAATGAAAGTACTCTAATGAAAACCTCTGCAGTTGGGTCAGCAGGCGATTGGCCAAAACAAATTCTGCTTTTTGGGTTTCTTTAACCAAACAAGGGAGGAGAGTGTAGGCCGAAGTGGCAAATTCATTTCAGAGCACGCCAGAGCCCTCAGTGATTGAGCAGCCTTCTCAGGTGAACGTGTAATGTGCCGTGAGTCTTGGCAAGCCTGGCTACTGATGTGTGCACGTGACATCACAGAGCCACACCTAGGAAGATGTGGTTTCTGTAACAAGCTTTGGAAAACCAAAGTTCCACTTAATTATCCAACTTTGTTATAGAAAAAGCTTAGATCAGATGGCCAAAGACCTGATTGTTTCATGGTTGAGACATGGTTATAAAATTGCCCTTACTTGGTGCCAATCGGTGTTGGTCCACAGTGATACTCCTCCAACCTCACTGAATAGTTTGGAGACTGATATGAGACTGTGAAAATCTCCTTAAGGTGAAAAGGGCTCTGGGGCACCCGGGAATATCCGCACACCTGTGGCCATTCCCCTATAAGGTGGAAAGGACGGCTGGGTCACGCGGGAGCATCCGCACACCCATGGCCGTCCTCTTTAAGGTGGAAAGGGCTGCTGGGGTGCCCCGCAATATCTGCTCACCCGCGGCCATTGTTCCTGTCCCCCTTTCTGCTCAATCACCTCTGTGTTCCCGCATTCAGGCTTTGGGACAGCTCGTCCCCTGGGCTGGTGAGGAAGGAGTGGGAGGTTGTTCTGAGGCTCTGTCACTGTCTGCCCTGTCATGAGCTGGGGAACGCAGTGGCAGTGACCCTGGAGGAGTCTGGTCAGTGAGGGCTCCGGCAGGAAATGCTGAGGCTTGAGGTGGCTCTGCCAGTTGTAACCAAATGTCTTCCCTCTTATTTCCATGATTCCTTCTAGTTCTGCACCTTGCACTGCAGAGTCTCTGTGTGTCTATAAATATACATGAGTTACGATACAGGTGTCTCTTTCCCCTCTGTCTGGGGCTGGGCCCAGGGAGTGAAGTGCAAGACCCCCTTACTGCTGGATGCCCACCAGCACGAGGCACTGCCTACCCTGCTAACGAATGCCTACAGCGAGTCCTGGAAGCCTCCTTCTGAGCACCTGGCCTGTTGACGGTGTATACGGGAGACAACTGAGCTCACCTTGCCCCACCCTGAGCAGAGACTGGGGAGGCGGCGGTAGCACTGCCCCCATGGTGCATCCTTGGTGCATGGAGGAAAGTGTGTTCATGCTTAAAACACAGCTCATCCTCTCAAAAGCAGGGTGACAACCACATTTACTTCTGGAATCTTAAAAAAGGGCCCGTCTCTTTGAGAGAGAAACGTGGTATGTATGTGTGTACCTCCATTGTTTTCTTTGAGACAGTTTCCCTGTCACCCAGGCTGGAGTGCGGTGGTGCGATCTCACTGCAAGCTCCGCCTCCCGGGTTCATGCAATTCTCCAACCTCAGCCTCCCGAGTAGCTGGGACTACAGGCACCCGCCACCACCCCTGGCTAATTGTTTGTATTTTTAGTAGAGACGGGGTTTCACCGTGTTAGCCAGGATGGTCTCGGTTTCCTGACCTCGTGATCTGCCCACCTCGGCCTCCCAAAGTGCTGGGATTATAGGTGTGAGCCACCGCGCCGGGCCGTATGTGTGTACCTATTTACAAGTCTTGCCCGACCTTTGCATTGAAAAATTATTGAAAAACTTAAGGATGTAACTGACAAGAACTTTATAGGTTTCTCCAAGGAAAAATTTGGAAAAGTTAAGTGAACCCATAGTGTGTTTTACTTCTATGAGTCCCATACTTGGATTTTTAAATGTGGGCAAAACATCTGTATGTTCTTCAGCCTGATTTCCGTGGAATCGTGAATGAAACGTGCTGAAGTTGCCATGCGGATTTTGTTATGTGGCGGTGACAAGTGGGGCTGGTCATTAAACAACTGGAGGGATCCCTGTGCTTTCTGTGCTCCTGTTGGACACTAGGCACGTGCTTGGGTGTTTTCTGTGTGTGTGGACAAGATGAGGACAGAATTTCCAGATTCACACGGTGGTATCTTCTCCCTTTTCTGTTAAAACGTGTCTTCTGCTGCTTCTACATAGACCAAGTGTTTCTTTCTCTTGCCTGTCTATATAAACACGGTTTAACAAAAACTGTATTGTAGACATGTGAAGCTGAATTCCACATGATACAGCAGATAGAGATGACTGAGTATACTGTTTTGTGGAAGGAAGGTTTAAAATGATTTTTACCTTTTTCCCTGAAATAGGGAATAATTTTAACTTTTTCCCTGAGATAGGGAATAATGAAATGGGAAAATAATTAAATTTTCCCATTTAATTTTTAGATTATATTTAATTATTAGATTATTCACGTATTGCAAGGGAAAAAGGAACTAGATCACCCCCTGTACCCAAATGAAAATTTAAAGGGTATGGGCGAGTTCATTTGAACTCCTTTGTTTTAGTTTGTTTGTTTTTGAGAGTCTCACTCTGTTTCTCAGGCTGGGTGCAGTAGTGCAATGACAGATCACTGCAACCCCAACCTTCTAGGCTGCAGGTTCAGGAGTGGTCAGAGGAGGCCAGAGGAGGCCCTTGTGATGCGAAGCTAAACGTTTAATGATGGCGCTGCTGAGTGCATGAGCCGCGTCAGCCCAAGAGTCTGGGTAGGAGGGAACGGCGGGGTGGAGAGAAGACTGGACAGATAGGTGCTTTCCTCGGCCCCTGGGAGCACGGTCAGGTCCATGCTCAGACGTCCTGGTTTCTCCCACATTGCCATAAATAGCAAGGGAAGGACTCGGGGCACCCAGGGACCTCAGGGGTATAAGCTGTGTCCTCGCGTGGCCCCAGCTGTGGCCAGTGATATTGTTCTCTTTAACCTCAGGCTTATTTTCTATAAAAACACAAAGGGACAGAAGTAGTTCAAGGGCCTCTAAACACTTACGTAATTGTTAATAGGCCTACTTTTATGCTTTCTTATGTATTAAGAGCAAATCATGAAACAAACTCATTTCTGTTTGAAGAAATCTTTACGGTTCTCATTTTTGTGGCAAGCAACATTGATTCTTTGCTTAGTGAGCGTTAGTGCCCTCCTGCCCAGTGCGGTTGCCTGGCGTGTCCTCGCACACACCTCTGTCCATTGGTCTCCGTTCACCTTTCCGCCTAGAATTGTAGGAGGGGCGCTGGGATCTTAGGGCTAGAAAGAAACTCTGAAGACCACTTTTAGGGGCGGCTTTTAGTCAGGGCTCTCCAGTGAGACAGCCAGCCGGGTGTGCGTGTGTCTCCAGGGGGAGGCTTGCTGCAGGGGCTACAGAGTCCAAGAAGCCCCAGGACCCACAGCCTGCAAGCTAGAGTCCTGGGAGGGTGTGGCTTGAAGACTTGAGAAGCGGAGGGTGCAGATCCCACCCGGGTCTGAGGAGCTGAGACCCAGGAGCACGGGCTGCAGAAGACAGATGTCACTGGCCTATCAGCCAGACAGGTGGAGTGAACCCAGTTTTCCCCACCTTGCTGTTTTACTCTGGCCCTGGGTGGACACGGTGGTGTCCCCCACACCGGCGAGGATGGGTCTCCACTCAATCCAGAGGCAAACATGCATCTCACCCAGAAATAATGCAGAACCAGCCATCTGGGCACCCCGGGCACGCTCAGGTTGATGCACAAAACCAACGCCACGCGTGGCCCTGACGTCTGCGTGTTCGCATCACTCCACGCACATTGCTCGGTCATCGTCTCGGTGAGTTTGTAAGCTCGTTGTGTGGTTCTGGGGCTCTTTGTCCCGGGTGGTGGTGGTGGTGATGACAGGTTCCCCACTGTCCCAGCTCAGGTATGGAAGGTGATGGCACCAACGGCTCCTTGTTTCTCAGACACTGGAGCGGGTGCTCTGTGCGGCCAGTTCCACCTGCAGCAGCATCTGTTTCCTATGCCGATTCCATTCGGAGTGTGCGCCTCCCTTCTGTTGAGGGTGTAGACTTCTTTCAGGGAAGAACTGTGTCCTGTTCGCCTATATCTCCTGTGGTGTATCTCATGGCTGAATAAGTAGCTATAGTATACCTTGGTGGCTGAATGATAGGTTCATTGGAAGGAAAACTTGATACTTTTTTTTTTCTTTTTGGGATGGAGTTTTACACTCAACGCCCAGGCTGAAGTGCAATGGCACGATCTTGGCTCATTGTAAACTCTCCCTCCCGGGTTCGTGATTCTCCTCCCTCAGCCTCCCAAGTAACTGGGGTTACAGGCGTCTGCCACCATGCCTGGCTAATTTTCGTATTTTCGTTAGAGACGGGGTTTCACCATGTTGGCCAGGCTGGTGTTAAACTCTCGACCTCAGGGGATGCACCCACCTCGGCTACCCAAAGTTCTGGGATTACGGCCATGAGACACCACACCCAAGAACTTAATACCATTTTTTTTTTTAAAATCATAATGGGCTTGTTAAATGCTTACGTTAATGTTTATTTTTAAAAATGTTATCTGTGACCTTTCAGCTTTTCATAGCACTTCTCGTGTGAATATTTTAAAAAGGCCCTTTACTCGTGGGGGAGAAGCAGTTATCCCTTTCAGCAGAGGGAGATGGAGGAACAGGCCCTCGTGGGTCTGAGCACAGGCAGTCACCCCAACCTTGGTGATGGCTTAGGTCTGTTCTCCGTTCACCGTAGCGCATCCACTCTCATTGTCAGCTTAAAAATAAGCTTTTTCCTCTTTCTAATCAGAACAGTTAGTTTGCTAACCATCACGTTAAGGTATCAAGAATGATGGCTTTCAGGCCTCAGATATGACACAAGTAGTAAATGCAGCTGACCCTGAACAACATGGGTTTTGAGCTTCGAAGGATCACTTATGTTAATTATTTTCCAACCAAACCCTTACTGAAAAAGCCTGGCTTTGTGGAGGGCTGACGTTTCCTACATGTGGTTCCATAGGGTGGCCGCGGGTCCTGTGGATACGTAGATTTGGGTAAACTCGGGGGGTATTCTGAAATCCATGTCCCTGTGTATACAGAGGGACAACTGCAGCTTTTTAAAAGTTTGTGTCCTGCCTTGTCCTAAAAGGCTCCAAGGTGGATGCAAAATTATTTCATCCTTTTGGTTTTCTTGGTGGGATATTGATGTTTATTCTTCAGTGTCTAAAATCCTGAGTGAACAGAGTTGGTGCTTCAGGAACAAAGCCAGTCTGGAAACATATATTGAGATATCCACCTTTTCTTCATGGTTTCACAAAAGGCCATGATCATATTTTATTCGGTTGAACTGTAGGAAACTGCCAATATTTGCTGTTTTTGGCCTACAAAATGGCAAGTTCGTACGATATTAAAAACAAAGGCTCCCTGGATGGGGAAAATAGGAATCGGTGAGAACCTGAAGTTGTCTGTCATGGCCTCTGAGTCACAGGTAAATAAACCTGTGTGAGAGGAAGTTGGCTGTACAGTATTTTCCCTGTTTTGAGACTGTCAGAAAAAGGAAAGTTCCATTGCGTTGGGTCCCTTTTCCTCACCTTTTCTGCAGTGGGGACTTGCCATTATTCCTCTTGTTTCCAGTGCCCAGGAGGCTGATGCCACATAGAAGACCTGCAGGTCGGTGGAGGTGAAACAGGCAGCGGACACGCTGTGCACCTTGGGACGCATCTGAGAAGTGCGTGCTTGCAACAGGTCTGAGGTGAGGGCGTGTTCCATTTCCTCTCCCTTCTCTGGCTTTGCAGGCCTTTGAAGTTGGTCCTGGAAAGTGAAATTAGTTAATGCTGATTAGCTCCAGGTCAAAGCCGGGGGGCCGAAGAGACCCGCCCTTCACTCGGGGTGTGAAGCAGTGGGCCTTCCCATCAGGAGGCAGCAGGGACTGGAGAAAGCCCCACATGCCCTCCAGTTCCCTTATGTTGAAATTTTTTGTAGTCGGCCATGCCAGGTCATTTGGGAGGTAAGTGGGGGGTTCACATGGGGGTGTGCAGTATTCCTAGGTGTCAGGTGTGAGAGTTGAATTTGTAGAAGCTGTGCGGATAGGAAAGGGCCTGGCAGGGAGTGCTGTTTACACGGAGCCAATTTAACGCGAGGTCTGTGCTCTGCCTGGGTCCGTGTCTGACCGGTGTCTCCCAGTCTGCAACAGGACGTTGATGTGACTTGGTGCCATCGTCCCACTCTGTGTAGACGTCTGAGGACCTGTGCGCGCCTGCTCTGTGAGAATGAGTTGTGATAATGAACTGAGAAACAGTGAACAAACCCTGAATTGGTTAGCACTGGTTCCACAGCCACTTCTGCCGTGGTTGGGGTCATTCATAATAAAGTGTGCTGGACTCCTATGCAGAGCTCTGAATTTCAGAGGCCCTTTAACTCGGCAGCTAACCAGCCGCTTCCTTCAGAAGACATTTGAGTCCCCTTTACCTACCAGGGTGACCCTGGGAGTTTGAAGATGAGTGAGACAAGCCCTCCGTGTCTTGTGGATTTTACTGTCCAGAGGGGAGACAGATGTGGATGGTGAAGGGGGCCCTATCAGAGGTCAGCGCACGTCAGTTTGATTTCTTCAGCACTTGCTGTGTTCAGGTGGTGCCCTGGGCCATGTGCAGAGCATCTGGGGACACTGCCCATGGCATCCCAGGCACAGCTAGCATCTACACCATCTTCATACTTGGCCTGAGTTTTGGGGAAGTACCGAGGACGGCTTCTGACTTGGCTGGAGAGAGTTGGAAGTGAGGGTAGCCCTCCACAAGGAGATGATCGCCAGCTGATTCCTCAAGAAAGAGAGGTGGTGCCCACATGGGCAGAGCCAGGGCAGCATGCACAGACCTGGGTGTGGGGTCTGGGGCATGTGCATCTGAGTGGGGTCTGCTGGGAGACAGCAGGGGTGAGGTGTGAAGGCAGTTGGAATTGACAGGATAAATGATCACTAAGGCGATGCTGGCAAAACATAAAATCGGGACTCTCTGGGGTAAACGTGGACTTAGGGTGACCCTGGGCATAGGTATTTTCAGGCTCTGAAGGCAGAGATTTAGGAAATTGGGGCAGAGCTGAGCCCCAGATGAGGATGAAGACCACCCTTGGGATGTTGAATGAGACAGGGGTGGAAACCCAGTGAATGTTGTTGGGTCAGTCCAGCAGGAAGGCAGCAGAGGAGACCGGTGTCCTCAAAGGCCCCATGGGGCCTGCCTCTCAAAGTACAGGGATTACAGGCATGAGGCACCGCTCCCTGCCGATACTTTTAAAATTTCTAAGCTACTCTCTCTCATACCCACTCCCGTATTTTTTTTTTCTTTTAGACTAGGTTTATGGCTATATTTTTTCCAAGGGAACCAAACAGTTACCTGTTTGAAGTACAAATAACACTGTGTTTAAAAACCGAAAATGCCAATTTGCATAGAAGTTTTCAAATACCCAGTTGGTTTGAGGCTTGCATTGCAGTGTCACTACCTGCTCTTAAATTTCTACATGATGTATAGATAGTGAGGCAGGGACGGTTCGTACATCTTCAGGTTTCGATTCTACTAACTTGGGCTATATTTTCATTTATTTTGGCACATCTGTGGGTGTGGCAAGCAAGGCCAGGGTATTTATTTTGAAGCTTGTCCAATAACAGTTGGGAAGATTTTCACATTTTCAGAATTTTCATAGTAATAGTCATAATTTACAAAGAATTTAAAATTGTGTAGTCATTATTTTGCTTTTTTCTAGATATGCCCTGAAACAGGGTTGCTAACTATCATTCTACATCACAGGATTCAGAACAGTACCCTTTTGGAGCAGATGCCTGTAATCGAGGAATTCCACCTAGTCAGTTCACTTTAAACTTGTTTAAAAGGTTTTCTTTATCCTAGTTGGCACCTGTGGCTATAGTTTGTTTTCACTGCTGAGGAATATTCCATGATGAAAACTGTAATTCATCTGTTTTTCATATCGGTGGACATTTGGATTATTTTGGGAAGGTGTGTATGTCTATTCAGCCTTCCTTTTTTCAGGATTTTTTGTAGAAGATAATGTAACAGTGTAACATCCTCTGCTACGGAGCCAACACGAACCCTGATGACAGCCACACAGACTCTCACACAGACTCTCAGGCCTTGTTACCAATGCACAGAACCATTTTCTTAAGTTTAAACCCAGTAGCAGAACCTGAAGCCATGTGAACGGGTCCTCCGATCTTGCACTTGGAATTCACTTTTTATTACTATGTCTGCTAATTAGGAAGCATATCAATTATAGAGAAAACTGAGAACGTAAAATTATATGTTTATAACAGAAAAAAACTTATTTAATAGCCCAGAGCACATGGCTATGTTTTTCCCTCATGCCACACCACTGTTTTCTTTGCTTAATGGGAAATGACACTTGAAGGCGGTTTTCTAGCGACTGTTAGACTGGCATAGTTCTTCAGAGACAGAGGATGTAAAGCACATGAAGAATTTCTGTTTGTGGAATGTGATTTCCCGGTCACTTCATTCAGGCTGCCGCCGCCTTCCCCTCTGGCCGCCTGCACCATGGGACGTCTGAGGAGGTCCCTGTTTCATCCTCTGGAAATTCTGAAAAGGAAGGAGAGGAGGGTGTGCAGGGTGTGATGCATTTGTGTTGGTCCTTCCAGCTTTTATTTGGAGTCTCGGCTGCCTTGGTGGTTCCTGCCTTTATGTCCCTAGCTCGTGGCTTCGTCCTTGTGTCTAATTCACAGGCAGAGGGATGGAAAGGGAAGTTGTATTCAGCCAACAGCTTGATGTTATTCTCAAGGCTCAAATCGACTGGGTATTTGGAGACTTCTGTGCAAATTGGCATTTTTGGTTTTTAAACACGGTGTCTTATTTGTACTTCAAATGGGTAACTGGTTCTCTTGGAAAAAATATAGCCATAAAGCTGGTTCTTTAATAAAAAAAAAAAAAAAAAAAAAAAGGAGTGGGTGTGAGAGAGTGGCTTAGAAATTACACCAGTAATGGTTGGGCCTGGTGGCTTACGCCTGTAATTCCAGCACTTTGAGCGGAGGAGGCAGGTGGATCCCCTGAGGTTAGGAGTTCCAGACCAGCCTGGTCAACATGGTGAAACCCCGTCTGTATTGAAAATATGAAAATTAGCCAGTCATGGTGACAGGCACCTGTAATCCCAGCTACTTGGGAGGCTGAGGCAGGAGAATCACTTGTACCCGGGAGGCAGAGGTTTCAGTGAGCCGAGATCACGCCACTGCACTCCACCCTGGGCGACAGAGGAGAAATTCCATCTCAAAATAGGAAGAAAAAAAAAGCACCCCGGTAATGGAAACCTGATTGCGTCATCTGTGATGGAGATGGCGGATTATTTCATTTTTAGTGACAGGATGAATTGGATATGTTTGCAGTATTCATCTTGACAAGGGAAATGGTGAGAACCAAATGTGCCTCCCAGCTTGGGCCTCGCCGTTGGCAGAAGACCCTGGCGGGCAACAGACTGGAGACTCGGAGACCGAGGGGAGAATTCTCACGCCTTGACGCTGGTGCAGTGTGTGCTTCTGGACTCCTGCTGGAGGGAGCGGCCCCTTTGCCCTGCAGGCTTTGGTGCTGTGGAGACCTTAGGACCTGCCCCTCCTGGCACACCTTTGGGTGTGGCGAGCAGTGCCAGGGCTGAGGCACAGGTGCTGAGCCCGGAATGTGGGACGGGAGAGGCTGCACACGCCGGCAGGCGTCTGCTCCAGCAGCCGGGGGTTTCCGCAAGGGGACGGGGCGTTGGTTTTCCTCCTTGAATTTGGGTGGGGAGGGTGTCCTGGGGTGCTGTGTCTGCACTTGTGTTGCTCTGAGGTCAAGTTGTGGCCCCGAGTCCCTGTCCCTCTGCCAAAGTGAGGGTTTGCCCATTTTCAGGTCAGATTTCCCTTGGGTCCGGGTCTCTAGGAGTGGGGCACATTCGAAGGGGGCGTGAACACGGTGGACGCGCGTGGGCCTCTTCCTCTCCCCTCAGCTCCTGGGTCGTGTGTGAAGAGCTGCCCAGCGGAATCACTCTCCTGCCTGGTGTTTCATTCACCAGAAATCGTTCTCACTGTGGACTCTTGAGTCAAATGTCATCCAGGAATGAAACGTGCTGTTGCTGGATGCCACACACAGCATCAGGAGCTTAGTTGGGGATTATATGATCTTACCCCACACCTTAAAAGTAAAGACTGTAGTTGTCAGGCCTCTGAGCCCAAGCCAAGCCATCGCGTGCCCTGTGACTTGAACGTATATACGCCCAGATGGCCTGAAGTAACTGAAGAATCACAAAAGTGCAAATGCCCTGCCTGGACTTAACTGATAACATTCTACCAGAAATAAATGAAAATGGCCGGTCCTTGCCTGAAGCGATGATTTTTTTTTTTTTTTTTTTTTTGGTGAAATTCCTTTTCCTGGCTCATCCTGGCTCAAAAAGCTCCCCCGCTGAGCACCTTGTGACCCCCACTCCTGCCCGCCAGAGAACAACCCCTCTTTGACTGGAATTTTCCTTTACCTATCCAAATCCTATAACACGGCCCCACACTTACCTCCCTTCCCTGACTCTCTTTGGACTCAGCCCACCTGCACCCAGGTGAAATAAACAGCCATGTTGCGCTCACAAAGCCTGTTTGGTGGTCTCTTCACACGGGCGTGCATGACAATAGTTAAGGGGATACTGAAGTCTTTGGCAGCTCCAAGAACTTTTTCAGTTTGTGTCAGGACATTTTAGGCAGAAGGAAGAGCTTGCTTAGAGAATCTTACAGAAATGTTTGGTGCAGTGCCATTAACTCGTGGAATAAATGTGTAACTTTCCGTGGAGGCCCTCTGGAAAGAGATGCACTTTGAGTGCACCTTGGCCTGCTCGCTCCAAGAATCGGCCGTGTCACCCCGCTTTCCGTGGGTCTGCAGGTGTGCGTGATCCATTGCCCTGCACCGTGGCCATGGAAGGGAAGATGATCTGGAATGTTGGCGACAGTTATCGGTGTGTGTTGATGTGTGCTGCTTTCTACAGGGGAGAACATTTCTGTTTAATAAACATCTCATCAGGATGATGACTGCAAGATATTTGAGTTTCATTCAATAGTGTTTCGGGGTTCCTTCTGTTTTTAATCTGCTTTCTAGCACTAGGCAAGTGAAGACATGGAAAGTAAAAACCCATCGAACTTGTAGAGACATGGTGTTGTGTAGGAGCAGACTGTAGCCTCTGGCTCTGTTTAAAGATTGTAGTAAACCTCTTACCTGGCATGGTCAGGTTGTAAATTATCTTGTTTAATCGAAATGTGTATGAGTCAAAGCTGGCGCCTGCATTGTTGATGAAATACCAGATTTTAAGGGAACATGTCAATGTGCCGTAAGATACCAACAAAGTTCCTCACTGAGGTTCGGCGCGGGTTCGGAGGAGCTGAGCCTTAAGTCACCGGGGTCGTCTCTGGGAGCAGATGCTCAGTGTGGGCATTAGTCACTTAACCTTTCCAGAGCCGAGGAACAGCTCTCTGTGATGGTGTTTGGAATCTGCATTTTGAGTCAGTTTGTCCCACTTGACTCGAAGTTGCCGCGCAGTTTCAGACCTTTGCCTCCACCGTGCGCTCGTTTTCTTGTCCCCTGATAACTGCCTCGGTTGCCCCGGCCTGACATTTGAGCCTCGTCGCTCATGGACACAGGCTCCGTGGTGGGGCCAAGGCCGCGACTCCGGCTTGCACAGTTCCGTGCCTCTCACCATGGTTTATCACATCACTCCCAGGATCTCCCGTTTAGAGGAAGAGTGTCCCTTTCCTGCAGGCCCTGTGTGGTGTGGAAACCACCCCTACCTACCTTTCTCCCGTTTGAACTGTACCGTGAAGCTATTTCTGTCCTAGTCAACCATCAGAATTTAAGGAACAGTAATTTATGTAACTTATTACACGCTTCTCAGCAGTTCTTTATGAATTTCATTCTGTTGTGAAATTATCGCAGTTTTCACGGCTATGCTGGTTTCAGGTTGTGGCCCTTGAAATGAATTGCCTTCCCCATTGTGTGTTAAGGTTGTGCCTGGGAGCTGTTGAGGCCTCACCTCTGCTTAGGGCAGTGGCTTTGCTCTCCTGACAACAGGAAGAATCTTATTTAGAGCATTTCTAATGTGGTTTTTGCTTCCAGACAGGATTATTTTTTTCACAGAGACGGCCACTAAAGTCATAAATTATGCTCAGGATGGACACACGGGTCAGCTGACAGAGTGGAGTCCAGAAGAGATCCAAAGACGCAAAAGCAGTTCAGTGGAATTTGAGTCTTTTCAACAAATGGTGCTGGAATTATGGGACAGCCGTATGCAAAAGAGTGAAAACAGGGAGAAATTCCTGTATGAAAATTAAGGTGGACCATAGCCCTGAATGTAAAATACCAAACTACACAACTTGTAGAAGAAACGGAAATTGTCGAGACCTAGGGTGAGAGCTCTTAGCCATGATACCATGATCCATAATCAAGGAAGAAAACAAGTAGGTAAGACTCATGAAAATTAAACTTCTAATATAAAAGACACCCCTAGGGAATTGAAGAGACACATTTTCGATAGATGGGGAGAAGATGTCTATGAACCGTGCAGCCGGCAAAGGACTCGTATCCAGAATGCACAGGACTCCCACGCCTCATGACAGAGAACAAACCACCTGACTTAAAAGAGGAAGAGACCTGAAGAGATGCTTCACTGAGAAGGACGGGAGGATGGCCCGAAAGCATCTGAAATGACCTTCAGCGTGACTGGTTGCACCGAGATGTGCACTGAAGCCGCAGTGAATTTGTTCACACCCCTGCTGGAGCGCCTGACTAAGGTCTTCCGACAGCCCCAGATGCTGGTGAGGACAGGCAGTCGGGACTCCTGTGCGATGCTGGGGTTCAGCATGGTGCAGACAGCTTGGCGGTTTCTTACAAAACTGAACTCACACAAACGTGGGTCCCGGTGACCCCAATCCTGTGTATTTACCCTAGAGAAACAGAAGCTGATGTTTAAGAAAAACTGTGCCCAGATGTTAATAGCGCTGTCTATAGTTGCCCAACACGGGTTACAGTGTGCCACAGCCATACGTGTAATAATAATCACCCAGCAACCCCGAGGCCTGGCTGTTGATTACAGGACACCCTGGGTGCACCTCCAAGCACGATGCCCAGGAAATCATGATTTTGTGAGTGTTTTGCCACAACACTCGCAAAAGACAGACCCAGGGGATGGGAGAACACAGAGAGGGTGGTTGCTGGGAATGGGAGGGTATGCCTATGAGGCCCCGTGAGTGGGTTTGGGGCTGTTGGACTGTTCTGCTTGTGTGATGATGATTATGGGAATATTTGTGCCGAAATTCACAGAACTGAACACTGTCCACTTTACAGTAATTTTTAAAAAGTGGTAATATGCTCATTCTCAGGACTGTTTTTAATGGAAGATGGAGTTTTCAGATGATTTGTTAGGGCAAGCCTGTCTCAAGAGTTGGTAGATGATTCGTTAGGGGCCTGTCTCAGGGCCCTTGGGTTGGGTTGGGTTGGGTTGGGTTGGGTTGGGTTGGGTTGGGTTGGGATGGGATGGGATGGGATGGGATGGGATGGGTTGGGTTGGAAAAGCCTTCCCTGTTGCGGGCAGTAGCATGGGGCATGGAAAGGACATCGCCAAGGAAACACGTAGAATCCTTTGAGGAAACGTGTATTTCTAGCTTGCTATAAGATAGAATTGGAAATTGTGACGGTTTTGTTTCCTAGAGTCTTGGTAGAATAGGGAAGACAGTGTAATAAAAGCTAATTTTGAAATGAAGAACTTGAAAGATTTTCAACAGCAATAGCTCTAGGAAGTCACCCTGGAAATGTTTTTAAAGATGTTTAGTAGCAATAGCTCTAGGAAGAGTCACCCTGGAGTTGCTTCTTGAGCATTGGTTTCCTGGCTGTATCTTCCGACTTTCATTTTTGAGTTTTGCTGTGAGTTGGGGATGTGTGGGAATAGCCATCCCCAGGTGTTGGGTAGGAGGCCCTGCAGGGGGGTGCTTGTGACCCGAGGCCTGAGGCACTGTTTCCACCTAGCTTGGAACATGGGGACTCTTGTCAGTGGCTGGAGTAAGAGTACCAGCCTGGCAGGCTGGGGGAACCCCGGGGTGGTCTGGGCACTGTCATCCCTGCCTGCAGGATGGCAGCTGGAGGAGCTCGAAGGCTGCCTGCCTCGTGGCTGTCAGCGCAGCAGCTCCTCCTGGCCCTGGAGCAAGCTTTGGGTCCGTGAGTCTCTGCGCCGGGACTTGCCTCTTGGGACCTCCGCCACTGTCCTGAGGGCCCTGGTGCCACTTTCCCGGTGGGACCCAAGCCTCAGGCAGCTGCGACCCCAGATTCGGTTGCTTTCCCTGCCGTCTCATTCCAGCACCAGTGCTCACCTCACTCAATGTAGAGCCTCAGGTTCCTTCAAGATCCCCAGAGATGGAATCTCCCAATTTTACAAGATAGTTGGTGACAAGATTTGAGTGGCACTGATTTAACTCAGCTTCCAGAGTTTAAGTTCCCAAGACACAGTCCTGCTCCTTTCCGGGCCTCATCCTGTGTGGCTGGTGTGGATGTGGGGTTTCCGGAGGGTGGGGTAAGGTAGGTCAGCAGTAGGGGGATGGCTCATTATTGGTCGCTCAATGCCTTGAAGATAACTAGGAGTAATGACCTTTATAGGGCTGTAGGTTTGGGGTATGTGTGTGTGTGTGTGTGTGTGTGTGTGTGTGTGTGTGTGTGTATATATATATATATATATATATATATATATATATATTTAAATGAGGTGGACACAGTTATCACTGCATTTTTCTGACATGAAACTTGGAGAGCAGAGGGTTTAGGAAACTCCTGAAGCCACACTGTCAGTGGGACCCGGGCGGTCTGGCCTTAGACCCTGCACTCTTTGCCCCTCGCCACGCTGTTTTTGCCTGTCTCTGGGCAGCATTTGATAGCTTGTGAAACAAGATCAAGACTTACTATGAGTGGATACGCCATTATCTGAGATCCAGAACGTTTCCTGGACCTGGTGTTGCCGATGTCACGTAAGGGGAGGTAAAAACATTTTCATTGTGGTCACTGGGGCTCCTGAAATGGTGTTTTTCCCAGTGAATATTGACTCAAAAAAATCTGTTAACTCAATACTATATGAACAGGAAGAAGTGTGTTGGGCTCTAGTTAAATGTCTCAGAGCCACAGAAGTAAATGAGGGCACCTTCCGAGCACAGCCTCCCAGAGGAAGCCAAGGACGTTTGCCTGGAGGGTTTGCCATGAAGCAGGACTCGGGTAGGGCTGGTCTGCCTGGAGAGGCCTCTGCCATGATGTAGGTTAGTTGAAGTAGTTGAGGGGTAGTGGCGTGAAGTCGGTGGGCCCGGAGGAAGCCCCTAGCAAGGCTGATTGCCGTGGGATGGAAAACTGCCATTCAGTGGCTGTAATCCTGGCTTCACGGGTCTGACGTACAATCCTGTACTTGGATACTTGGATCCCAGCCAGGTCAGATGGCCCTGAAAGGACATTTGGACTGTGACGGCTGCACCCGTTCTCAGCATCTGTAGGGTCTCCTATGTATGTGTGTGTTTCTATTTTCTTTCAGCACAATTTCTCTCTCCCAGTGAAGTCGCGAGAAACAGAAGGAAACATGGAATGAAGATGTGATTGAGGAAAGTGTGGTGTGGTCTTCGACCTTCTTTTGCTTTTGTTGGTGCTCAAGAACTCCACCTGACCTCAGAGCTGAGCGTTTCTGCAATGAGGTCCTGCCTTTTATCCTACCTCGAGGCCTGTTGAGACACTCCAAGAAGCTTCGTTAACAAGTTGCCTTTTCCTTTTACAGCAGTGGGATATATTTGCGGCAAAACAAAGGAATAACCCCCCAATATGGTGATGAAATGCATTTAAGTATAGATAACATTCAGTCTTGAAGGGCCTGGGATTTTAATCATCTTTGGGTCGTGTAACAAGTGGTGTTGGTGATTAAAATCTCCTGACAGCTTTGGTCTGCCACGTTCCTCAGTTTTGAATGATGATCTTCCTGGTTGTACCTTGGAGGGGCATTTGTGTCAGTAGAGAGCAGAGTGGTGGTTCCCAGAGGCTGGGAAAGGACAGAGGTGAGGCCCCTGAAGGACGCTGGTCTTTCTGGTTTAGGGGTTTAGGGCTCAGCCACCTTCCTGTGTCCGTGTAAATTATACCCAGGATCATATTCACTCGCCCCACTTGAGTTGAGCATTGGAGCTTCAGGATGTGTGTGCCCACATCACCTGGGCCGTGATCCTGGAGTTGGGTGAGACATTCCCGGGTTTATAGAATTACTCTGAGTTTATTGAAAACAGAAGCACTTGAGGCATTCGTAATGCTATTTCTTGAACATAACTTAGGTTCAGTTCTTCAGAAACATTTATCTGAGGAAGCATCTATAATTTTTGTTTACTGCCACTCAGTGCTAGAAAGAATTGTGCAACACTCAAGTGAGTGGCATTATTCCCCTCCCTCCACCATGCAAGCAAGATTAAAGGTACCTCTGGCTCCCCTCAGTCTTCTCACCTGCAGGGCACCTGGCGTGGCAGTGTGCTGCCTTCCATCTTCTTTCTGGGGAGAATTAGTGGTGTTTGTGTGTGCTGCTCAGCTCAGCCTGGTGCGGTTGTGTGGGTGAGGAGCTTGGTTGCTAGGTGACCCTTCCAGGCCTGCCTCCCACCTCCCTCGGCCTTGTTCTAAACTGACAGATAACCAGTGTGTTTTGGAAGAGGACAGCAGCAGGGCAGGAGAGAATTTGTTGAGACTTTCTCCGTGCACTGACGTTTGAGCCTTCATTCAGCCTGGGCCGTTCTACAGAGCTGCCTTTGTGTGTTGCAAACCACTTCCTCCCAGGAACCGTGCTTTCAGAGGTTTGGAAATGTGACTGAACTCATCCTCAATTTAAAGCGTACTATTAAATTTTAATGTTGAAACGGATGTATTTTATTGCCTTTATTTGATTTCTCTTGATTTTTTCCCCCATATGAGACATGGCATCTTAAGGGAGACAGCATGGTGTTGGCCTCCTTTCCTAAGGATGGAAGTGAATTCTGAAAGCCCTTTATGTAGGCAGTGAAATATTCAGGGAACCGTTATTATAGCTATGCCTGTCCATGTAAAGCGAGCACGACTCATAAGCAGAAAAAAGTGCAGCCCGGCGGCAAGGTGAGCCCTCATGCTGCCTGTGCCTCGCCTCCCCACCATGAGGAACGGAAGTGCAAGCGCAGGTGGTTGAGTTAGCCTCCAAGCCCAGCCTGCACCCCCTCACATCCCTGTGCATCTGCAGGGGCACAGGCCATGCTTCCATCCCTCGCTCAGTGCCACAGCTGATGCATCAGGAACAGGGGGTGCTGTCTGCCCCTTGCTCGGTGCCAGGGATGATCTGTCAGGATCCCTCGTGCTCATCTGGTCCTCCCGTCTTCATCACCAGCCTCCTGCTGGTAACGGGCTTGTTATTACCTTGGTAAGGGTAATAACATACCCATACCAACGTATGTAATAACATACCCATACCAAGGTGTTGTGGGGCGGTGCTCAGTCCTCCGAGGGAATCGGCCCTTAGCCGCTTCATATTCAACAGGACCGGGAAATGGGTTCTTGTTCCATGTCCTGGATCCCAGGAAGCCATGGTCCTGGACCCTGTAATGCCCAGGGTCTTCGTGAGAAACGCTGGTGCCACTGGAGCACAGCCCAGCCCCCTCCAGTTTCTCCGCTTTGTAACTGCACTTGTGTTTAGCAGGTCTTCCAGGACTTAGATGCTGCTTGGTGTGAGCCAGGTTTTGTGTGGAAAGAGGACAGGTCTGAGCTGGCAACGAACCAGCCCAGAATCATCTTTTATGCTTCCAGATTCTGTGGCCAAAAACTTACCTGTGGACATTGAGGGTGATGCATTTCTGCTCCAAGACGTCTGTGGACTCAGCTGGAGGGATGGAAAGGATGTGGAGCCTCTTCACTCCTGGCCTGGTCTTGGACCTGCTGTGGAGCCTCTCAGTGGCACCAGGGCCCCCTTGTGTCACAGCAGTCTTGGGTGGTTGCACTGCCCCAGGATGTCCCAGGCTTCATGATGTCCCGGCTCCCCTGGCATGGCGGCCTCAGGCGGGTGGCACTGCTCTGACGGACGTCCCAGGCTTCATGATGGTAGGGCCTCCTTGTGCCATGGAGGCCTCGTGATGGTGGCACTGCCCCAGGGTTTCCCAGGCTCCAAGACCAGTGTTCCGTCCAGCGAAGGGAAGTTGTACTGTAAGGTCTAGTCTCGGAAAGTGCCTGGGGTCCTATCCTTCAGAGTGGTCCTACACTCACCAGAAATCAAGCCAGGAGGTCCTGCCAGAATTTGCAGCTGCGTTTCAGGTCGTTCCACAAGACCTCTTTTATTTTGGCCTAGTCAGGTATATAATTCTTTTTCTCTTTGGTTTTTTTGAGACAGGCTCCCTTCTGCTCCCTTCTGCTCTTGGATTTCATGTCTGGAAGGCTTGTGTTCTTTCCTGATTTTTGATGATGCTGAGCTATGTTTTTGCAAGGATCACACGTGCCCATACAGGGAGAAGCTCCTTTGCAACTTTAACATCTTGACGCTCTCAAGTAGAGCTTGCTATGGAAGTTGACAGACTCCTGTGTTTTTGTTTTGGCAGAAACTGAATTTCAGTCCTAGGACAGCTTCAGCCCACTTGATCCTAGCTCTTTTCTCTCACTGCTCCCCTCGTGTATGGCAGAAATCATATGCTCTGAAGTTTACCAGTCCCTTCATTTGAAAATCAGTTAATGTATGCGATCTTCATGAGAATTTTACTTTTTATAAAAGCAATCGGAAACACTGGGTTTTGCAAAACCAGTGTTTTATGTGTATATTAATTGCACTCACAATAAGCTTTGTCTTCTAAATATTTCATGTTTCAGATTAGCACTGGAATCATGCCCTGGAGTAGTTTTGCTTTTCCGCTTTTATTTTTGGCTGAGGTAAAGGTGAGAACATTGTGATATTAGGTGTAGTGAGCCCTTTTAGTTTCTTCTATGTCTGTTTTCCTCTAAGCCAAAACCAGGAGACTGATACCAGTTTGTGAGCACCGGGCATCTCCCAGGCCTTTCCTGGGTCTTCCCTCCGCTGTCTCATGGACAGAGCATTCACTCGTGGAAGGTGAACCTGAGAATTTGTGCGTGGAATTAAGTAAATGTCATAGCTCTCTTTTGTGATGAACTGAATCACATTAAGCCCAGTAAATTGTAACAGTAGGTTTTGCACATACGAAGCATTGAACACCAGGACAGGTAACTAGGCTGCGACGCTTCTGGTCCTGCACAAGACTTCCGGTATCACAGCACATTTAATAAATTGGCAGCATTGAGTATTTGAAAACGTTGTGTATGTACCATGTCCGTGATTTTCAAGGGCCTGGAAAAACACCTCTGTGTTTATAACAGTCTTCATCAATGGGAGCTTAAGGTTAGGACTGGGGCAGACTGTGTTTTAAAGAATCAAGGTCTCTCGAGTATGTTTTGGTTTTCCCATGAAGAAGAAACATATTAGCTGTTCTTTCCTGGACTGTGGCTATCAGAGTGCCCCGCCAAGGTCACTCACACGTTTACTTCATTTCCGTTTAACGGGGCTGGGCTTGGGCCAGAATACTTCGGTTGTCAAATGTCATATGAGGCTGAGGAACTGTCTTCTGCTTCATCGTTGGCATATGGAAATAGTGTTTTCCAAAGCATACTCTACTTTCTCATTTGTGTTTATATAAAATAATGGAATGGTTATGTTAACTGTGCAGTTTCCTATGCTTGGTTATTTAATTGCGGAAAGATAACGGTTTTATTTAGCTAAAATCTGTGCTAGGAATTGTGCAAAATCTTTGTGAAATGCCCAGTTTACTAGCTTAAGTTATAGATCTTTGTATAGAAAAGCAAAAACCTATTGCTACAAGGAGTATTGTCTTTATCGATGCGAAAAGCTTTAGACTTATTGGCCGTGTAGTCAGTAAAATGCATCAGAATGTGGCGAAAATTGAGAAAAGCATTGAAGTTTTAAAATCTGCTCTGCAGTTTTCTTCAACTCCCTTGCAAGATACTTAATTTGAATAAAAGACAGAATAAAGTGTTCCCACTGAGGAAAGTGGCAGAAGGACTGTTCAGAATGTGTTCTGAATCTGAGCAGTCCTGCCACACTCATCTGTGATGTGGTGGTGTCCATGGTACCACTTTTACAGAACTTTAAGAATGCTGCTTCTGTGAATAAAATATATTTATTCTTAGCATTTCAGTTTTGAGTTTTGAGATGTGTAAAACGTGTTAATGGTTTCTTTCCCTTACATAATTTTTGTTTGTTTTTTTTAATGCCTACAAGACTCTGAAGCACATTAATCACTTGAAAAGAAAAAAAAGGGGCCAGGTATGATGGCTCACGCCTGTAATCCCAGAGCTTTGGGAAGCCGAGGCGGGTGGATTACTTGAGCCTGGGAGCTTGAGACGCATGGAACCAGCCTGGGCAATGTGGTGAAAATCCATCTCTACTGGAAACACACAAATTAGCTGGGCGTGATGACTGCACACCTGTTGTCCCAGCTACTCCAGAGGTTGAAGAGAATCGCTTGAGACTGGGAGGCGGACCTTGTAGTGAGTGGAGATCACGCCCTTGCTGTCAAGCCTTGTTGACAGAGTTTGGACCCTCCCTGAAAAACACCAACGATAATAACGTATGGGTGAACTACCTGGCTGCTCTGTCTAGAGTAGAATAAATCCAATTACGTTTTTGTCTTTTATTAGCATTGACATTTTCTTATCCCTTTGTTTTCATTACATTGTAGCAATATATTGCTGCTTAGAGTCTCGAACAAGTAGGCTTCTGTGGATCAGGTTCTTACTGGATTGCTAAAACTTAGAATGATTTTTCCCCTCCTTGGATGTGACTTATAGAACTTTGCCTTTTGAGGTGATGTGCTGCATTTGACAGCGGACACAGGAATGCCCAAAGAATTCACTTATGGGGCTAAAATGTACATGCTTTGTAGTGTTTCCCTCCTAGAATGAAAACAGTACCTCTCATTTGGGGGTCTATGATGCTATTTGCTGAAAACATTTTAAATTTTATTTGTTTTAATTTTTTGAGACAGAGTCTTGCTCTGTCGCCCAGGCTGGAGTGCAGTGGCGTGATCTCGGCTCACTGCAAACTCTGCCTCCCAGCTTCACGCCATTCTCCTGCCTCAGCCTCCCGAGCAGCTGGGACTATAGGTGCCCGCTACCACGCCTGGCTAATTTTTTGTATTTTTGGTAGAGACGGGTTTCACCGTGTTAGCCAGGATGGTCTCGAACGCCTGACCTTGTGATCCGCCTGCCTCGTCCTCCCAAAGTGTTGGGATTACAAGCGTCAGCCTCCGCACCCGGCCGAAAACATGTTTCTTTACTGCCTCAGTCCTCAGTTGGGTAGTCTGTTCTTTGTAGGACATTCAGAGAGCGGGGACATCTTGAGTCTTGAAAGGCGCGCTCTGCGAGATGGGAATCTTCCGGCTGCTTACTTAGGGAATCCTGCCAGCTGTCATTGACTGGAGAGCGGTTTCCTGGCTGCCCTGGTCTTTGAGGGCAGGGAGACTGAGGGGTCATTTTCCCACCTGGACCAATGTGTTTATTAAACCTGGTTTGTGGATCATTTGGATCTTTTTATGAAGGAAAAGCAACATCTGTGACTTTCAGATGAGTGGAAGTCATGTTAAAAAAAAAAATATATATATATATATATATATATAAAATATATATTTTGGCTACTATGGAGAAGTTTTGTCCTTGTGACCTGTGAATACAGTCACAGGAGAGCAGAATGTTCACGGTGTGGGTGCTTACAGTGTACATGCAGAGTCACATTCTTCACAAGGATTACGTTACAAAGTGACAAATAAGATAAAAATATTTCCCTCATTACAACCTCGGTAAGAAGCTGGCAGCACTCTTGTTTTTGGAGGGGTGTGAAGGGAATATTGAGAAAGTGTCATCAACATTAAACTCGCCCACTCTGCAAATCCTGTGCCGGCTCGAGTGAGGACCCCGTGATGGAAAGATGCACCCCTCTGCCCGGAAGGAGTTGAATCTTTGTGGCGCTCAGAATGTACGGTTCATCTCTATATAAAGGCAGAGTGTGAAACGCTGTGGAGGCTGAGAGAAGAGATGTGGTTAGCAAGTATGAGTGAGACGTTTGGGGCTTGTTAGCACCTGGCGTGTGTGCAGCAAACTTTGCTATCTGCACACGTGTGATCCTTAGAACACTGGCGTGTGGAGCCATGAGACTGTCGAGGGCCACAGCTCCCGGCAGGCTGAGGAGTTCCCTGTTACCACCAGGATAACTGTGATTTTGAAGGGTCGCATTCCTCCCTCCTGGTTCACACCCCTGTGTCCCCACTCCTTCCTCTTGGGGGCTTTGTAGTTTCTGCTGTGCTTGTGCCAGCACGATAAGGCTCAGTGGCAGCTCTAGGGCTGTGACTGCTCACGCAGCTGTGGCATTAGTACAGAGAACTGCGGGGATACAGCTGCCCTTGCTGTGATGCTTCGAGTGTCATAGTCGGTGTGGGAAGCTGGGTGAGATGTGGATGTCCCACGAAGGGACAGGAGCCGCCCCTCAGCCTCTGTCAAACACTTCTCAGCCAGGCATGGTGGCTTATGCCTGTAATCCCAGCACTTTGGGAGGCGGGGGTGGGCGGATCACCTGAGGTCAGGAGTTGGAGACCAGCTTGGCCAATGTGGTAATTTTTGACGGATTAAGGAAAATGACTCACACTAGTTTGCCTTGCTTTTTAATTGATGATTGGTGTAGCCCAGTAGTCTGAACTTGTTAAGCAACCATTCTTACCGAAAGACTAATGTTTAAAAGTCTCTTCCTCTGGACACGTCTTTGGCTGCTGTAATCAAATGCAATGTAATCAGCACTGGTTAATGGCTTTCCTTGCTTGGCTAACAAATGCTCCTCAGAAACTTTGGTTTCTTGTTATTTTCATTTATAAGTATGTTTTAAGCCTTCTAATTTTTCTAGCTTTCCTGCGAGTTGGGAATAACTGTGATGGGTGCTTAGTTTGGGATGTTGACGTACACTCTACGCCCAGCTACTATGCCATTGTGTGAACACTGATTTGTCACTTTCTCATGAAGACTGATTTCACCTAGTTTGGTAAATTCGATTAATTTGAAGGAAGGGGGTGGAATGCAACTGCTGTTAGGAGGCTTTTTTAAGGATTGAAGAAATGTTGCCACGATTATTACCATTACAGAAGGAACATAAAAACACGTGCTGCCTTCAGTCATGATGAATATGTAAGTCCGCATCTGTGACTGCAGAAAACGGCAGCCCCAAATCTTAAAATCTTGTGGATGCACCAAGCCCATCTGCAGGGCACTGTGGAGCAGACTGCGTTAGCCGAAGTTGGCCCAGAAGTCCTGAGGGATGGTGTCTGAGTTATGATAAGGCTCTGACTTGGGATTAAACAGGCCTCCAAATACTGTGATATTCTAAACAAAGACACGATACTGCCCAGGGAGCCCAGTGGGCACCTGTAGGCAGTGTAGGTGAGAAAAGGCCCCAAGGAAGATTCCTGCAGCTCAGCTAGGAGGATTCTGTAAGGCAGTAGACACATCAATGTTCACATAGGAGTGTTGAGCTATATTCATTCCTTTTAAGCAGCCAGGCTTGTGTGTGTTTTTAGGGGCACTCACATGGTGCCCCTTCCACCCTCACTGCTGGTTGTGCCTGTTTGATGTTCCGGATTTCTTTGTTAAGTGTGTCCACTCCCCAAATGCATCTCTGTCTCTAGAATATTTTAGAGTAGACCATTTATTGTTTAAATACCTGTTTTTAGTGAGGAAGAAATCTTTAAAACTGGCCATACAGACCCTGCTATAAATGTTTAACAATGGAATGTGTAATGTTTGACATGTAGTGTTTAAAATAGAAGACAGTTTAATTTAGAAATCCTGTTGGAATGCCAACTTAAATTACCACCATGCGTATGCATGTGGAAAAGAATGAGAGTGAATGTGCAGAATTGGGATTTTGTCTATTTTGTAGAGATTCTGTAATGTATCAGGTACAAGCCTCACTTCATGATTTAAATGCATGAAGCTGAAATTACAAAACTTGACAAAAATATGCCTTTGAATAGTGAGCCTTTATCCTCCTTGAAATAGTGATTCATTCACTAAAATGTCCACCTGCAACTTTGTCAAACACATTTGTTACATTAGTTCTCAAGCGAGCTCAGTTTTCCAGACAGGGAGATTATTACTGCTTAAAGTTTGTCCCGATGATGTTGGTGAACAGCGAAAATGCTTTGACGTGGATTCTCTGTGTGTGTTAAACATCAGATGCGGCCTGCCCAACCCTCTGCCTGTAACTGGGAACCTTGACTGTCGGGATCATTGTAGAGAACCTTGAGGAAAGCAAAACAAAAAGCCTCTGGAGTAGCAAAAGATGTAGCTGATTTCATGTAGTAAAACATACACATTTTTCTTTAAAATGCATCCATTGGAACCTCAGCTTGCTGATTATTTTAGAATCGCTGTAGTCTGCTGACAGCAGTCGTGGGAACAGGTGCATGGCCCTGCTGGTGCAGGAGGGTCTCAGAGCACAGCCACACTGCTGACACCGAAGGGAGGGGCTGGAGCCATCACGCTCGGGACTCGTGCAGATGGCTTTGGCTGACCTCCAGAAGAGGAAACGTCAGTATCCAAGGAGGAAAAAGTATATTCATTTCATGAGCATTTGCCTTCGCAATGGCTACAACCCTGAGTTTGTGGCACCTGCTGTCTCTGGAATGAGGAATCTTCCCTTCATGCCAGACAAGCTCTAGATGGGAACAGGAGCTGTGATTGCTGGATTGAAGAGGTTTCCTTCTTGAGGAGGTGGCCTTCGAGCCTGACTCAAGGAAGCTGTGGCTGGCAGGAAAGGGCCTTGGAGACAGTGTATTTACCAGGAGGGTCAGTGACTGAGAACCATCCTGTTCCGAGTGTTGCCATTCTGGTTCTAGAGTAAACTTGGGGAGAAATAACAGCCAAAAGCCTCGAGGAATCTTCTGTGATGTTGATGACATTTGGTAGATTTGTTGCTGAGACTCTGAAATGAGAAGTCCGGGAGGTGCAGGTCTATCAGGCTGTGGGACGTGGGAGAGCTGCTGCTTCAGGGGTTGGAGTCCCCGTGCCAGAGGCTCAGTCCTGCAGAGACTTCTGCACAGTGGGCAACTGATGCCTCCGGTTGATTGTGAGTCCCCCAGATGAATACCCATGAAAGGTACCATGTCAGTAAAGAGTCAAACTCTGTGAAGCATTTGGAGATTTATTCTGAGCCAAATGAGTTACCATGGCCCTTGATACTGCCCTCAGGAGATCCTAAGAACGTATTCCCGAGGTGGTCAGAGCCCAGCCTGGTTTTATAGCTTTTAGGGAGACATGAGACAATTGATCAAATAAACGTAAGATGTACATTGCTTTGGTCTGGAGAGGTGGGACAACTGGAAGCAGGGGTGTCCAGGTCATAGGTAGATTCAAAAATTTCCTGACTGACAGTTGGTCGAGAGAGTTGTCAGATAAGGGGTTGTGGAGACCAAGGCTTTGTCATGTGCAGGGAATCCTTGTCATGTGCAGGGAATCCTCCAGGTAGCTTCGGAGAGAATGGATTGTAAATGTTTCCCATCAGACTATGAGTCTAAGTTCTGTCTAATTCCGGAAGGGAGGTGGGGTGATGAGGCAAGTCCGACCCCCCAGCGATCATGGTCTGGACTAGTTTTTCAGTTTAGCTTTGGAATGCCCTTGTAAAAAGCATGGGCTGTTCAGATGGCCAAAGGGGCTTCGAATTCTAATGTTTTTACAACCAGAAAGTGATCGTGTTTTTTTCTGTGGATGACAGCCAGTGTGGTAATTAATATTTTATTAGCAGATTAATTTGGAAGTCAATGTGTTTTCAAGTATGTTAATTATTAAATCATCAACAAACAGAGAAGCGCTTATTTTGAAACCAGCCTGAGACTCAAGAGGCTCATCAAAGAAAACGATGGACGTGTTTACTGCCCCAAGTTTCAGGCATTATGAGAGGTCTGTGCTGATACATTGTGACTTGAGAACTTAAATCTTGATTGACTCTTGAGAGTGAGGCTTTTTTTTCTTTTCTTTTTAAACGATCAGTGTTTCTGTCTCCTGTGTTTTGTCTTCCAGCCGCTGAGCACTTTAGGTTTGTGTTCACGTGGCGTTGTTCCCTGAACCACCCGCTTTGCGGCTCCTCTGTCCTGCCCGCCTTGATCGCGTCTTCCCTGCCCCGTGGGTTTTATCCCGGGGACTGTTCTCCGCTGTGTGGAGTGGTGGATCAGTGGACACTGGCTTTACCGACTCATTTTCTATGTAGCTCCCAGTTTCTCAAAATCATAATCGTCTTGGATTCCCTGTGAAACTGGGAGTCAGGCCTTGGGCACAGTGCTGGGTGGCCTTGGGCACAGTACTGGGGCAGGAGGGAGAGATGAGAACAGGACGGATGGTTTGTCAGGGGAAGGAACCCCTTGCCGCATTCCTGTGTCTGTTTTAGGTTAAAGATGAATGGCCGGGTGGTGGATGTCTCACCTGCTGTGGCTGGACCTCGCTGTGCTGAACCCTGAGCAGGGGCCCCAGCAGCTGCCTCCTGCCAGGCCAGGGCCACAGGGCTGGGCTTCTGCCTCTGGGGTGGGTTGCGAGGGCTCCTGCCAAGGTGCAAGGGTCTGCACCGCTCCTGTGTGACCTGAGGAGCATGGGGGAAGCTGGTCTGTGCTCCTTACCTGGGAGAAGCTGAGCTCACCTGGGCCAGAGCCTCTGGGGAGGTAGGAAGGCAGAGGCCTGGAATTCCTGCTTTCCCCACACAGCAAGAAAGCTCAGTGTTGCACCTGCTCTGAGATGCCCTCAGCAGCCATATATAGTTGACTTGAACATGAGGGAAGGTGCCACTTAACCCGGCTCTGTGGAGAGCTTTGAGGAGTCCAGGCCCTGGGCCCCGGGCTTTTTAATATGTTCCTTCCTGAACAAAAAACAACAAAAGATCCCTGTGGCTGATGCCGACTGCGTGGGATAGGACATGCCGAGCTTGCGTGGGGCTTGCCCCTGAGTTTTCTTGGTGCTCCTCCCAGGACCCACGGACACCAGCTTTTCCAGGCCAAGGCTTGTCCTGTTTAGACCCTCGTTGGTGGGGTCTGTGGTCCTGGATCGAGGGCCCAAGCACTTCTTTTTGCAGGATTCCTTAGGTTTCATCATTAGTCCCAGCTCTTCAGCAGGTGGAGCTGATTGACTCTGACATTTCCATTATGTTGTTCTTGTGTTGCCTCAGTTAGACTAACCAGTATTTGCCAGAAATAATTGATGGTGTGATGGGAATTATTGGTGATTCCCTGACATAGGCAACCTGTATAGATAAGCGTGTTACACGGTGTCTGATTTCTGAGATGTTGGTCCAAACCTTCTCAGCAACACACTTTCAGGGGTAGATTCCTGTGCAGGAGAAGCTACTTTTCCCCGAGACGCAGTGGCGGCCCCTGCACTGGCATGGCAGGGTGGGTGTGTGACTGGGCAGGGCTGGACATGCTCCTGTCCGCCCCTGCACTGGGCCCGTGCCTCCGCACCACATATGTGTCGAGGGTACCTGCCTTTGTTCCCCCAGCTTGAACTCATAGAATTGTATACCTTGCTTGACACATTCCTGCATAGAAATGATTAGATCTGGGGGCTGAATCTCAATCTGACATGCATTTAGGTATATCATTCACGTGAATGACTTGGGTCCCCCACGTTCAGTGTCAGGAGGCGCGAGATGGGTTTGGAGACAGCTGCCTCGCCTCAGGAAGTTTCTCTCAGAGCCTGTTTCTTTCTCTAGCAAAGTAAATGATGCCTACCTCACGGGGCTTGACACAGGCTCAGTACTCAGATGCTCTCTGGTCTTTATTATAGTTGGTGTTTGGGGAACAGCGTGGCTGGTAAGAAAATGTGCTATCTTTATAATTTATAGAATGTCATACAAGGCAAGCGTGAAACCGGGATTCTACCCTAATCTTAAGATGCTGGTGCTTACTCTTCTCCTGAAGCATTTTGTTGTAATTCTGGTGTGTCAGCCAAGTCATATGATGGCACCGCATGTGTGATGCCAGCTGAGTTACCTTGGAACGGGAAGCCTGAGGCTGCCAGGGAGCATCCCTCCTGCCTCCAACCCTCGGCGATTTCTTTCTCTCTATTCTTCCCTCTGTCCCCCCCTATCTCCCACTCCTCCTCACCACTCCTGCTCCCCTTCCTACCCTCCTCACTTACTCTACAACAGAGGCTCAGACTTTGACAAATCCCAGCTGGTCCTATTTAATGCTTGGCTGGGAAACCAGAGGGAAAGGGGCCCAGTTACTACAAACATAGAGAATTGAAATAGAATGTGAGCTACTTTTACATATTTTTTATTTTAATCTGAATATAAAAGGCAAGTGTCAACACAAAATCGGTGCTAACTGAGCCACACAGCTCCAAGTCTGCCTTGTCGGGGCTCCGTGGGTTCCCATGCCCTGGCCTTCTCTATGAGCGTCTGGACACGCCGTGACTGCGAAAGGAGCATTCAGTTATGATCCTTTGAATGTTCCAGAGTCATGTTTAATAAAAATCTTCACGTTTACCCACAGCCAAGTCTTGATTTAATAACAGGTACTGCAGGTATCTGGGTGGGCCTAAGCCTCTGTTTTAGAAGCAGCCGCACCATCTGAGGGGCAGGTCCGTGTGGGCTGGCAGGCGGCTTGGTCCTTGGAGCACAGGGTGGACCTGACCCAGTCCTGGCAGTGGGGGGCCTTGCAGTTCTAGAATGTAGTGATGCAACCTGTGGCATAAATAAAAAGCCTCATGTGCCCCCATGAGAAACTGGGGCTTCCCCTCAGTACTGTGGTGTGCTGTGTTTGTGATCGTGCAGATGTAAAAGGGTGAGGGAGATGTCTAAAAACTAGGCTCCCAAAGACAGCCCTTCAGGTCTGGTGCTTTCATGTGTGTATGCACACCTGTTTGATGCGTGTACACCTTCACGCGTGCACCTGTTTCATGCATGTACACCTATTTGTGCATGCGCCTGTTTCACACTTGTGCCTGTTTCACGTGTGTATGTGCCTGGGCATTCACCCTGTATTGCGTCATATGTTGTATTTTACAGATTGGTTTTTTTCAGTTTGTATCGTGAGCTTGTAACGACTTTGGGAAGAAAAGAGGGGTTCCTGGCAGCCTTTGGCTCTGAGAAACATGATGTCACGGGAACAGATGAGACAGCCCGGGTGAGGCCGGCAGAGGCCATCGTGGCCTGGGAGTCCGTGCACATCCACTGTCTGTCACTGTGTGACAAGTGACCCCAAAACCTAGGGGCTTAAGGCAAAGTACACGCACGACTGTACAGCTTCTTCAGGTTGCAAATTCAGGGCAGCCCTGCTGAGCTGCTCTGGCCCAGTCCCCCGGGTCACCGTGAAGATGCTGTCCAGGACTGCAGCCATCTGTAGGCTCAGTTGGGCTGGAGGTTCTGCTCCAGGATGCTGTGCTGACGTGTCTGCGGGCAGAGGCCAGGTCCTCCACACCTGGCCCCTCCCTGGGGCTGCCAAGTGCATTCCTGTGCAGGGCCACTCCTTTCCCCAGAGACGTAGCAGTGCTGGTCTTATGCCCAGCGTCAAGGTGGATGGGTCAGGAGCAAAGACTTGTTTCCTCTACTCAGCGGCTACGCCTGCAGGGCTGGGCGACAGTGGAGGTCGCGCAGGAAGGTGTTCGCTGAAGACCGTGCTCTGTGACTTGACGGGTGTTCCTCCCAGGAGGGTGAAATGGAGACTGGACGCTGGAAGCGGCGTCCTGCGTGACCCGACGTGTAGTGGGCTCACAGCAGAGTTAAGTCCTTCCTTTACAGATACTTTTCAGAGTCTGCCCGCCTTTAGATTCTCTGACTAACGTGTCTGAGGAGGGTCCCAGGAGTCTGCCACCTGCCAGGCCAAGGAAGTTCCCTACATGTGGCTGGTCCCCTGACACCCTGAGAAACATGACTCGAGAGGATCACCCGAGTTTCCTAAATGAGTCACCTGCCTTCTTTTCTCTTTGCTTTCATGCCTCCCCCAGGATGGGTCAGTCCTGTCAGCCGCAGCGATACCTGCATGCTGGGGTTCCAAGGAGATTGGGGGTGTGTGTGGTCCCCCAGGGAGATTCGGTGACTGAGGATGCTGTCATAGCAGTCAACATGTCCTTATTGTTTTCACTTTTAATGAAGTTCAGTTACTAGGTTTTCTGAGGCACAATGATGTCCTTGTGAAAAATTGGTGATCAGGGAAACAAGCAAGTGTGGGAAAATGATCCTGCCCTTAAACCTGAAAAACGATGAAACAGCAAAGAGCCCTGAAGAGCCCAAGAACTTCCTCATGGAGCAGTGAGGAGACACCTCAGTAATGGGTTAAAAAAAAATGAGATAATACTGAAGAAAAGGTAAACTAAATTTTGGGTCTCCTATGGGTAAAGAGATTGTGGTTTACATTTTGGAGGCATGCTTTTATATACTTATTTATTTTTCTTTGTTGGATTTAGAATTAGTTGCAATAAATGTGTTTTTTAATTTAAAAAATTGGGGTATACAAAGTCTAATCTCTTTGTGATATTTCTGTACTGTGAGACTCCACATACAAAAGTGAAGCCCAGACTGTATCTCTAATGAAGCAGAGTGAAGTTGTCATCTCCTGCAGGCCGGTCTGGACTCCAGGCATCTGGCCATCCTCCCAGTCTTGGGCACACCTGCATCACTGGTGCTTCCTGCCAGACTGTGACTCTGCCCAGGTTTCAGGAGCACCCGGAACAGTTTTCCTGGGGGCTCCTGCTTTGTCCTGGCTCCTGGAAGCACAGGCTTTTGATGAAGGACTCTCCCCACTGCCAGGTAAATTGGTGATTGCCCCACAGTCTGTATTTCTCGCATGGGGCGCAGAGAGTCTGGGCGTGGTGTCCTGGCCCTGGAGCCAGTTCTAGGACTGCACGGTGGCCTTGCCTCTGCCCCTCATCTGGGAACAGGGTGGTGGGGAGGAGAAGGGAAGCAGGGTCTTGCCCCTTCTGCGTCTCGAGAACATGAGAACATATCGTCCCATTGCCTCGCACCATTCACAGCCCAAGCTTGTGTGAAGTATTATTTTATAACGTCCCCTGACAATGATGTATTTTATATAAGCAGCACATAAAGTGGTAATTTAATACCCTATCGAGCAAGATTAAACAATAAGGAGCAGATATCACTGTAGAAAGGTTACTTTATCCAGGAAACATTTATCTACTGCAGGTGGATGTGAATCATGGCTTCCTCCTCGGCGGCGCCCGATGAGCCTGTGAGATTCTGTCCTGTTCACCACTGTTAGTTATAAGCTACACCTTTCCTTCTCTGATGTTAGAAGCTCTACCTTTCTTTCTATGATGTTTATTTCTTGCCTGTTCACCGCTGTTACAGTTACCAGCTATACCGTTTCTTCTGCGATGTGTATTTCTTACCTGTTCACCACTGTTAGTTACAAGCTATACCTTTTCTTCTGTGATGTATATTTCTTGAAGGCATGGACTAAATCCTAATTCCACAGTATTTGATGCACATACTCAAGAGATACTTGTCTGAATGAATGGATTAATGGAAAATAGAAGTGGTGACTTCACTTTATTTCATTATGTCAAACTTTGTTTACACAGAAAATTTTATGGTCCTTTGGATAAACAGGGCCTCTGTGCAGCGTGGTTAGAGATTGTGAGAGTGCTGCAAATGGCTCTGTGGCTCTAGGCTCACAAAGGTCATCAGGGACTTGGTGGCGGCACCTGTGTTGAAAACTGAGTTCTGCAAATCCATTCGAGTGACCTGCCAGCACACACAGCCCTGCTTCCCAGCTGATTTCTGCACAGAGGCTTCTCCTGAATGCCCCAAGTGAACGTGGGTTCAGCCAGCACTGCTGGGCTTCCACAGCAAGGATGAGAGAGAAGAGGGGCAGGACCCGAATCTTCCTGGGCCCCAGTGCCCGTGTGGGGACGCTGCCTGGCCTGGCTCTTCTGGGGGAGGTCAGGGAAATGATGGCATGGAGGGACTGTTGGCACGAGCCGCTTGCTCAAACATAGATCCCAGTTCTGTGTGGGAGGCAAAATAGAAATTTATGTGGATATCATCAGTAACATAGCAAACATGGGCTTCTTCCCTAGGGTGGCTGACCCTCTTGCTCATCTGCTGAGCAAAGGCCAGGCCTGGCCTTCTGGGCCTCCACAGTGAGCTTTTCCCAAACTCTGTCCACTCCGTGGAGATGGCTGGAGTCAGGGCAGACATGGGGTGTCTGCCACTTTTTTTTTTTTTTTTCTTTTCTGAGATGGAGTCTTGCTCTGTCACCCAGGCTGGAGTGCAGTAGTGTGATCTCGGCTCAGTGCAAGCTCCGCCTCCCAGGTTCACGCCATTCTCCTGCCTCAGCCTCTCGAGTAGCTGGGACCACAGGTGTCCACCGCCACACGAGGCTAATTTTTTTCGTTTTTAGTAGAGACGGGGCTTGATCGTGTTAGCCAGGATGGTCTCCATCTCCTGACCTCGTGATCCACCAGTCTCGGCCTCCCAAAGTGCTGGGATTACAGGCGTGAGCCACCGCACCCGGCCAGGTATTTGTCAGTTTTTGAAAGCTACATTTAAAGAATGAAATAGACCAAACAGAATTACTTCCTTTTGAATATTTAATACTTAGTCTACCAGAACACTTAAATATAGTTACTGTATTAAAATAATAAGGAAGAACTTTCCCTCTGTTTTCAAAGCAAAAGTATAAACAACCTTTTATTTGGCAGGGATTTCACTATGTTTCTAAAAAGTCAGCAAGCACTTTTCCTGAAATAGACCCGTCTCTTCCTCTGCATAGACCCTATGAACATTTTAGCTACATTTCTGCTGTATCTTGATGTGATAGATTATAGAAAATTCCTTGCTACTGGAACTTCACGATGCTTTCCTTTTAAACATCAAATAGAAAGTATAGATAGTAAATCTCAGATCAGTTGCCATTCTCGGTCTTGGTAGGGCTGCCACAAACAGCCTCTGTCAGTTACAAGAGAGAGTGTCTCCCCAGCAACCCGGCTTAGATTGCAGACCAAGCCAGCCTCACCCAGGATTCAGTGCAACGTCTTCCAAAACTGTAGCCACTGCTCTTGGAGGAGACTTGAGAAGAGCTCCCTTTGATGCCTGTGCATGGCTGTTCTCAGATCACAGCAGCTGCAGCAGCATCTCGGAGGATGCCGGCAGGGGTGTCCTGGGTAATGACACCACGGCAGGGGCCTGCAGTGTCTGAATGAAATGGGCCGTGACACTGAGCAGCCTAGAGGAGTCCACAGCCACGTTTCAAAGGTGCAGTGGCCCGAAGTGAACCCCAGAGCACTGAGGAGCCTGGAGTGACCTGTCACAACTCCATTGAGAGAGCTGGCTGAATTCCGTACCTGTGCGGTCAAAAGATGGCTATTTGCGCTTGGCCCCTTTCCAGGCCAGGGCTAGGGAGATTGTCTGCACAGCTAGTGGGAACTTGATTCTGTTCACACTCGGGGTTGAGTCTCGCTCCTTTCTGTGAGCCCAGGGAAGATAGACATACCGAGCTCTCCTGGAAGAGGGCCCTGACGAGTCGAAACTGAGCTTCAAAATGGTCGGCATTGTGGTGTGCGTGGCGGGTTCGGACTCGGTGCGTGCTACATGGGGCCCAGCTGCTGCTGTCACTGATTGGTCTCAGGAGATGCTGCTGGGGACGTGGCTCCTTGTGGTACTTGGTGATTTTCTCCTCACGGGAGTGGGTTTCCCTGCTGTGACAGGCAGCCTGGCAGGAGGAAGGCCCCCATGGGGTTGTGCCCTGAGGCCCCCTTCCTCTTGAAGAGCAGGAAAGGGGGTTTGGGATCCTGCTTCCAGCTGCGCTGCCTTGCTAGGTTCTTGGCCTCGGGCTGGGAGAAGCTGAGTGCAGACTTGAAGCCTAGACCCCTTCCACAGGCTCCTGGGCACTTGTGGTGGTATGCAGGACATGGCCCTTGGAACTCCAAGCCCTACCCTGGTATGCCTTCCCGTTGAGTCGTCTCGAGCACCTGCTGTGTGCTAGGCTCCGTGGTGGGGTGGGCGGTAGCAAGGGTTGTGGGGTAGAGTGGACACGGTACGCGGATGATGAGGAGAAGCATCAGGGAGGCAGTGAGAGCACAGCTGAGACCTGCAAGGAGGGGACTGGCTGTGGGTGTTGGTGCTCTGGGAGCTGCCTCTACCCAGAGCCACAGTGGCCAGTGAGGGCAGAGCAGGGGACCGAGGACCAGGGAAGCCGTGTGTATAGGTCGCATCAGGTGTGCAGGTCTGCCGGGCTGTGCTGCCCTTCTCAGTCCTGGCTGGGCCTGGGGTCCCAGAGGGAACGGAGGGTCTTCGCATCTCCCTCCTCTTGCTTCCCTGCTGCTTCCTGGTCAAGGGATGCTTCTTTATTGCAACTCTGGCGGTTATTCTGCATATTAAGAGGAGTTTCACAAAATCATAGGGGGAGAGGCGGACTAGGGATTCATTTTTTTTCTCCCCCTGATTTTACACGGAGGCTTCTACTATCCCTTAGTGTGAAGGCAGAGTGCAGATGCTCTACAGTTCTCTGTCCAGGAAGAGAAGAGCTGCTGGGAAGTCACAGATCTGATCATTGCAATAGCACTGACATTTTTAAGTGGCAGAATGCTGATGTCTATAATAATCAGAGTAAAACTTCAGTAGCTTCAACATAAAGATGTTGAGATGATCTTAGAGCCATTTCATCCCTAGATCCTTCTAGAGTGTGGAGTGTGACATCTCTACCAGCCTCTGGTCAGTGGCCGCCTGTGGGTAACTGAATGCTTGAAGTGTAAATGAGAACTTCTAATTTTATTTAATTTTAGTCAAATTTAAATAGCTATATGGGCCCGGGCACCGTGGCTCATGCGTGTGTTCCCAGCAGTTTGGGAGGTCGAGGCGGGTGGATCATGTGAAGTCAGGTGTTGAAGACCAGCCTGGCCAACAAGGTGAAATCCCATCTGTACTTAAAAATATAAAAAATTAGTCGGGCGTGGTGACAGGTGCCTGTAATCCCAGCTACACGGGAGGCCGAGGCAGAAGAATCACCTGAACTCGAGAGGCAGAGGTTGCAGCAAGCCGAGATCGAGCCACTGCACTCCAGCCTGGGTGACAGAGGGGAGACCCTGTCTCAAGAAAAAAAAAGATTTTAAAAAACCCTACATGCCCCTAGTTGCTTCTGTAGGAGACGGCATGTTTCCAGAAGGTAGACTTTGTGTTGAGGACTCTGCAGTGTCAGGCTGGAGACAGTCTCCCTTCCTAGCAGCGTGGGCCCCTGGGCTGCTCTTCTACCAGAAGGGATGGTGGCATCTCTGGGAGGTATCTGTGGACTCAGATCTGCGTGGATTAGTGACTTGTGTTACTCACAGATACTTAAATTTGTGGGTAAATGAATACCTGGACTAGCTGCAACTTCAGGGCGAGATTCGGGAGTAGGGAGTCAAAAGTGACGACGGAACCCTGGGCTTGTCCTGCCGCCCCCACGACCCGGTCGGGGCACCTTCTCGTCTGAAGTCCCAGCACGTGGTCAGGGTACCCCTCCCCTCTGAACCCCCCAGGAAGTGATCGGGGCACCAATCCCCTCTGAAGCCCCAGCACCTGGTCGGGGCACCCCTCCCTTCTGAATCCCTCAGACCCTCCTGGCCTGCGGTGCTGCTTCTCCAAATTCTGCCCTTGGCTGTTTTCTAGGAAACACTTGCACCTGAGCAGGCTGCGTGTGTCACTTCTTGTCGGATCTGGGGTGTCGGTGAAGCTCATTTATCTTGTCTTCCTCCTCATGTGCCATATCTCACCTGTTGTCTGAGTTTGTGTGAGTGCGTGTTGTGCGTTCTCAGGCTGTACTCGGGCTTAGGTGACAAGAACGTCCTAGAGCAATGGACTGTCTGCTCCAAAGGACGCTGTGCATGAATCGAGACACGGTTTACTTGTGGGGTGTAAATTTCCTGGGTGTTGGAGGCAATTGGGGAAAAAAAGTCTAAAAAAGCCCCTGGGGATGAGGAAGGCAATAATGAAAAAAATTACTCTATACACACTTAGCAGTGGATTTAATTTGTAGGTGAATTTTGCATTTTGGGAACTACTAAAGCTACTGCTTGTAGGGATTCCTTCATGAGCTTGTTGTTTTCTGTCGAGTAGAAAGTAAAGTGGATCGGTTTTGTCTTTAATTCTGACTGACTAGAATCTACTTCCTTTTTCCCCCCATTCACGTTAGGGTGGGGATTGGGCTAGAAGAGCTGTAGAATCTCTTTATTTCTGATCTTAAATGAATTTTTTCTTTACTCAGTTTTTTTTTTTTTTTTTTTGGTGAGCTGTTACTTTTTCCTTCAATGCACTGTTCTTTGGTTGAGAAATGGGCTCTATTTGTACCGTGCTTTAAATGTACACAATGGTTCTAAATTGTTACTTTTCGTTAAAGTTAGATAAAACATCTTAATTAAAATGTCATCCATAATTGAGGCATACTCTGAGGCCTGGAGACCCCTCTTGTCACTTCCTTCCAGCCGTGTCTCCTTCCCTGGCCACGTTGCCTCTGGCAACATCTCCTCCCCACACCACGCCGTGTCATCCCCCCACCACGTCACCTCTGGTCACATCAACTCCCTCCCGGCCACATCACCTCTGGCCTCACTGCCTGCCTCCCTCTCTCCCTGGTAGCCTCTGAGACTCCTGCTGTCTACCCTGCCATGGGTCTGTTGAAGGCTCCTTTCCCGTTTTCTGCTCCTGAGTGGGTCTTGGGGCCTGGATGTTTCACAGGATGAAAGTTTCTTCCCTTCCAGCCGCGGGTCTCTGAGCGACAAGTCCAGAGAGGGCGCTAAGCTCTCCTTACCCACCTGGGGGCCCCGAGCCCTGACCGCCGACCACCAGGGCTTTTCTGTAGGGTGTGGGGCAGACTCATGCATGAATTGGACTCAAAAGGTGCTTCCAGGAATCCTTGTTTTAAGAGCACTGGAGCAGAGATGGGGAGAGGGGACCACCGGGTTTGCTCAGAATTTGGCCCTGCTCACATCCAGTGAGGCAACATAAGCTCCTCCTAAATGAAGCATTCCATAGACTGATTTTACACATGACAGTTGTGATGACTGGAAAAGGTTTCACACAATGAGTGAGTTTGAGCTGCCTTTGAAGGAAGAACAGGTCCCTGCCAGTGGAAATGAAAGATCAGGGTGACCCAAGCCATCAGCAGCAGCGGGGGTGGGGTGGTGCAGACTCCCCATGGATGGTGGGCATGGCGGAAATGCAGGAGAGGGCAGGGATTCAAAGGAACAGCAGGTCGGCAGTAAAATTCCCCTGCAGAGAGGGGACGTGACTGAGATATTGTCACATGTATACAACTGAGAGATGATCTGAGGATGATTTCTGGGAGCCTATCACGTGCTCATCATCAGTTCTCGGGATCTCTTTTTATGAAGTGAAAACAGTCATGCCTCTGCCTATCTTGTGAGTTGTTAAGATCAAATCGGATAATCTTCAGCGAGACTTGTAAATGCTAAAGGTTATGACAGACTGGTCCAGCCCGCTTGTCTCCACCCTCCTTTCCTCCTCGGTAACGTGAACCCTGCTGGGTACCTCACTATCTGCCTGGCTTCCTCCTCCATAACGTGAGCCTTGAGTACTTCCTGGGTACCTCGCTGTCCACCTCCCTTCCTCAGTAACGTGAGCCCTGAGTATTTGCTGGGTACCTCGCTGCCTGCCATACAGCTGGCTGTAGAATTGTCAAACGGACTTGACTGGCACATAAACAAAAGTGCTCGCCAGGCCTTGGGAGGGCTTTCTGACATGTGGGTGCCTTCTGTTCCCTGTTAGGCTGGAGCTGCAGGAGCCCTCCTAGACCAGACAGAGGACCAAGGCTGTGGCCTCGGGGTGGGGGTTGGGGGAGCTCCCTGGGTTTATTGTGTGGGTGAGAGCAAACTTCAGTCCCGCTGCGGCATTGGGATTCAGGGTTCCTTCTGAAACGTTGTGAGTGAGAAACAGGAAGTGTGCACAGGTGCGTCTTCTGCGGATTTTGTGGTTATCTTGGGAGAGCACTGGTGCCTCTGAGCTATGAACCTGCAGAACCACTTCTTCCACTAACGGCCGCCTTTATAGAAAGAATGACTTACAAAAGATGTCACTTCAGATGGAGATATTTGCAGCTGTGGCCTGAAAAATGAACAAAATGACTTTCAAGGAAAGTACCTTACATTATTCCCAATGATAGACATTTGAGCTTTCCAGCGAATATTAAAATATAAAAATCTTGTGTCTACCAGTTTCTCATGTGATTAATGATGATATTGATGCGGTTTTTGTTTGTTTGTTTGTTTGTTTGTTTTTACATATAACGAAATGTGGAAGCTGCTCATAACTCTGAATCAGTGTTATCTAACCAATGTGTGATTACAAAATCGTGTGCTGGTAAAAGCCATTCAGTTGCAGGACGGACCAGTCGACTTAGAAGGAATTGGGGCAGAAAGGTCCAACGACCAGAGCACAGACTGTGTTGCAGACAGCCTGTACGGAAGTGCCACTTGTTATATTTGGCAGCAGAGAATTCCTAAAGTGATCTGAAAACACAGTGAAAATACTGCTTCCTAATTGTATATCAGCATAGGGTCGGACTTTCTTCATAAACTTCAGCCACGGCTCTGCAGCCCACTGAACGCAGATGCAGGCATGAGAACCCTGCTGTCTGAGGTGCAGAGATGTTAGGTGTTTTCACAGCAGCACAAACTGTTGTCATGCTGCTGCTTATTTTCGAAAGTGGTTTCTTCTTAAAGACTGTGTTAAGATGTAATGACTTTATCCTTATAAAATGAACTAAATTGTTACTTTTTTTTTTTTTTTTTTTTTTTTGAGACGGAGTCTTGCTCTGCCACCTAGGCTGGAGTGCAGTGGTGTGACCTCAGCTCACTTTCACCTCTGCCTCCTGAGTTCAAGTGATTCTTGTGCCTCAGCCTCCCTAGTAGCTGGTACTTACAGGTGTTCGGCACCATGCAGGCTAATTTTTGGATTTTAGTAGAGATGGGGTTTCACCATGTTGGCCAGGCTGGTCTCGAACTCCTGACCTCAAGTGATCCACCTGCCTCTGCCTCCCAAAGTGCTGGGATTACAGGCATGAGCAGCCACCACTCCCGGCCTGATGAGAAAGCTTTTCTGTGCTCTTTAATAAAGTGCCAAGGGTTCCTGAGACTTAAAAGTTTGAAAACCACTGGCTTAAACTGACAAAATTGTCCACGATTCTTCAGTGTATCTTCTAATCTGTTGGTGGAGAAAGGACGGTAAGGGTTGCTTTTCTTTTTTCCTTTCACAACTCAATGGTGCTGGGACAACTGGGGTATCCACATGGAAAAGGATGGACTGGACCCTTCCTCACCCTACAGGCAAAGCTCAACATGGATCCAATGTAAGGAGCCGACTGTGAGACCCATTCTGTCAGTCTGCTGGGTACCATAACGGACACCACAGACCATGCGGCTTAAACAACAACATCTTATTTCCTTTTTCCTGGAGACTGGAAGCCTGGGATCAAGGTGCGGGCAGGGTTGGATTCTCTGGGGCCTCACTCCATGCTGTGTAGATGGCGTCCTCTCTGTGTCCTCACAGGTTTCTTTTATGTGCGTGCAGCACTGAGGACTGTGTCTAAATTCTCTTAAAAGAACACCAGTCATACTGGATCAGGGCCCACTCTTAAGATCTCATGGGACCTAAATTGCCGAGTTAAAGGCCCTGTATCTAAATACAGTGACATTTTGAGTTTCTGGGGTTGTGACTTTAACATGGGAATCTTGGAGAGGGGGCGGGGGACAGTTCAGCTCATGACACCTTTAGAGGAGGATTCTGGAGAAACGGTTACGTTGGATTAGGCAATGTTTCCTTGGCTGAGACGTCTAAAGCTGTAACAAGCAACTGAAGGGAAAAAGACAGTATCAAAATTAAAATGTTCATTTCAGAGGATACTATTAAAGTTAAAAGATAACCCACAGAACAGGATACATTGTCACAATGAGAGCCTGATATCAAGAATATATTTAAAAACTTTTAATAAAAATCCAATTTAAAAATGGACAAAGGATTTGAATAGACATTCTCCAAAGAAAGACATATAAATGCCTTAAAAAGCACATGAGATGGTTACCAGAATTCATCATCTTAGAAATGGAAATCAAAACCACTGTGAGATACCACTTCACAACCACCGGGAGGGGTAAAACCCCAGTATTGGACAGTGACGTGGTGAATTTGGGAAAACTGAAGTCTTGACATATTGCTAGTGGGAGGGGAAGTAAAATGGTACAGTTGATTTGGAAAAGTCTGGCAGTTCCTCAGAAAAGTTAAATATGAAATCACCGGACGACCCAGCAATTTCACTCCTAGTCATATGCCCACGAAAACTGAAAACACTTTTACAAAAAAAATCTTATGCAAGAATCTTCATAGCATCAGCATTCGTAGTAGTAGAAACAGTCCAGGTGTCAACAGGTCACTCATTGTGAGAATTCCACTCACCTTGGACGTGAAAGATGCCAGCACCGAAGGTCACGCCAAAGGTCACGCACTGTACGATTCTCCTCACAACAGGTGTCCAGAATGGGCAAATCCAGAGAAATGGAAGTTGGCTGGCGATTGCCGGGGGCTGGCGGAAGGAAGGAGCAGGTGCTGACTCTTAATGGGTTCAAGGTTTCTTTGGTCCGTGGTGAAAAAGTCCCAGAATTACATACTAGTGGTTGATGTGCAGCTTTGAGAATACGCTAAACAGACTGAATTGTATCCTTTAATATTGGGACTTTTATGGTTTGTAAATTCCTTTCAATTTCAAAAGGAACTCAAGACCTTCTTTGGTGTTGACATTTAGATGGCGAAAGAGACAGTATCCAAAACAAGTTACTATGTAACTCACGTCCCCAGAGTTAAACTTCATTTTCTGAGGATCTTGAAGTGTTTGAGCCTAGGTGACACAATGATCCTATACTAGATGTTACACCCCATCTTACTGATTTCTATCTCACATAACCATATTCAGGAAAAACCGACATGTAAACATGAGCTGAATGCTATGCACAGGCACATTCCTCTTACCCGGATGATCTTTAGTGGTGCAGTAAGAGATGAGGTCAAAGCAACGTTAGTTTAGTTAAATTTCCATGGCAACAGGAATTTGGCATATCTGATGAGTTAGATGTCCCTGCACAGCTCCGAACGGGGTTGCCCATTTCTGTGTGGTGTCTGTGTATATTCTCACTGTGGAAATAAGTGATAGCACCTGCACAAACACTTGCCTGGAAACGCGCACGAAGCTGGTGAAGGCAGAGGACAGGTGAGAGGGAAGCATGGCTCAGGCCTGGCAAACAAGACCGTTATTCCGAACGCAGAAGATTCAGGAACACAATCCTTGGGAAAACTGGTGATGTCCATGGATCTCACCACTGTCGGGTTGTATCTGTGCAGCCAGTTACCGGAGCCGCCAGAACCGCATGTGTTGGTATTGGTGTCATCACTCAACGCTTCTGACTTTTCCTGGTGCTGATGAGGACTGCATGTGGCGGAAGCAAAGTGCTGACCTAGCACAGATCATCAGACCCCAGTTATTTTCTATGAAGGGGGGGCAGGGTTAGAACCCCCCCACCCACTCCCCAATCCTATAAGAACTGGGATCTGATGATCTGTGCTGTCGAGAGAGGCAGGGTTAGAACACCCCACTCCCCAATCCCATTGTTGAAAATAATAGTTGGCTTGGGAGGGTTTTTATTCCAAAGATTGAAGCCGTGGGTTTCTGGAGCCTGGGCTCTCAGCAATGGTGGCTGGGGAACGCTGGGGCTGTGGTCATCCGGCTGCCGGCAGCCCTGCTGGTGGGTCCTGCCTCTTTGACATCGTTCGTTTCTGAAGCTTGCTTTCCCCGGTGTTGGAAGTAGCAGCACTGGGGGAATGGCCGCCTTCCTACAACGAAGCTCTGCCAGGAGAGTAGACATGGAGCATCTGTTCAAGGACGTGACGTTCTGGGCACCGCACCTATGCGTTCTGCTTCTCAGCGGTGCCTCCTAGTTGATGTTACCATCACCTGGCATTTCCCAGGAGGTAACTCGCAGATGCCACACTGATGGAAAGCCGCAGCAGCGCGGTTCGAGTCCAGTGCCAGCTGGAGCACATCGGCAAGATCAGGCTGGACACATGTGCTTGCTGACAGGAAGGTGACAGGAAAGAGGCCCGTGTGGAGAGGAACCAGTGGATTCAAGGCAGGGAACCAAAGGAGCAAGTAATCACAGAGTGGGAGGCTCAGGAGCCAGCAGGCAAGTGGGATGTGGCTTCGGTGCTGCTGGGTTGGTGAGGGGCCTTCTGTGACTTTTCTAAGCGTGCAGTCAGTTGTAGGGGTGGGTGTTGGCTCCCGCAGATAAAAGCCAAGCGTCTTGCAGGAGAGCAACGTGTGCACTGGGAGTTCCCAGTTGCGTGTCCCGGCATGCGTCCCAGAGGCCCCTGATAAGGCTCAGTGCACCAGGCACACAGTAGATTGTTGGTTCCTGACCCAATGAGGAAGTGAGGGAGTGAGTGAGGGCCGAGATACAGGTGCGGGGATGCACGGGACGGGGTGTAGTCAGGTGAAGAGTCAAGCTGTGGGGTCCGGGAGAGATGGGTTCGAGAATAAAAGGGGGTGCAGTGAGGTGGAGAGTTATGCTGTCGGGTCCGGGAGAGATGGGTTCGAGAATAAATGGGACGGGGGTGCAGTCAGGTGGAGAGTGATGCTGCTGCGGTCTGGGAAATGTGTTTGCTTCTATCTGAACAGCTGGACCTGAGCATATCTGTGCTTTGACATCTAATCTGTACACTGTCCTCGGCAGGGTGTATATCTCTGGCAGAGGACACCCCGGCCACAGTGGATGTCAGCAGCGGTGGCTGGACTCAGGGTCCGTGAATGTTGCGTGATCGAACATGTTTGGTATATTCTCACCTCCTGCCCAGGTGCCTCCCGAGCATCAGGTGTTGTGGCTCCCCACAGCCTTCCCATCTGTGTGTAACATGACCACCACCTTCCTACCATGTGTTTGTCCTACCACGGCTGCCGTGTCTAATGGATGCTTTGCTTTCCAGCTACTTTCCTACCATCAAAACCCTTGAACGACTTTGAGTTTCAGAGATGACATGGTATTAGTCTTTCATGATTGCTCAGAAGATTTCCAAAAGCAAATGCAACTTACAGGATGCAAGATGTTGGAAATGACAGTAATTATAGACGAGTTTTCTCAGTTAGTCTTTTGATTGTGGTAAAATTACATAGCACTCTATTTTTAATTGTATGGTTTGGTGGCATTAAGTGCGTTCACACTGTCGTGCCGCGATCACGGCCATCCATTTCCAGAACTTCTTGGTCTCCCCACGCTTGAAACTCGATCTACCAAACACTAGTTCTCCTTCCGCCCCAGCTCTGGTAAGCACTACAGATTGCGTACAAAACAGGCTTTTTCAGTAAGAGAAGGGGCAAGGAAAAGAGCTCTAAAGACTGTCCTGAGATTTGAGGAATTGTTTTAGGTTTTGCTGTCTGGTTCCCAGTGTAAAGGAACTATTGAAGACATGGGAGGGCGGAGGTCTGTGATCTCAGGAAGTGCTGGGCTGGGCAGCTTTCCCACTGTGACGGGGGCACTTGCCCTCAAACCCGCCTGAGATAATCGCGTGAGGATACTGCTGCATTGTGACAGCTCTGAACTTGGTCTCCTTGAACGTTACCAAGTACATAAGCTTTGGAGGTTACCGTCTAGTGTCTGCAGGAGACCTAGAATTTGAACATTGTTGACTTTAGAACACACTCATTTTATAACACTTTACCTGTTCTCATCAATAGGAAATATGCTGTGTCTTTTTTTTTTTTTTTTTTTGCCTTAATATTCTGTGTTGCGGTGGCAGTAGTTGCAGCGGATGCTACTTCTGGTTCATGGTCATCGCCAAACACAAGCTTCTGGAAATCATGTGAAAAATGAAGGGGAAAGTGCTTTTCTGTAAAGGCCTTTTTTGAACATCTTGTTTTCTTCTGGAATAAACGTTTTCATATTTGGAGGTTTGTAACGTGTTTTATACTGGTTAGCTTTGAAACCCCATGTTTTTGCATGTCATGGGGCTGCTTTATCCTGTTATTCTATGATATAGCTGGTTTGCAAAACTATTGGTTATTTCACTTTAAAAACCAAAGCAGCTTACAGATTGAGCGTGATTCCTGTAAGAATTTAATTGTAAAATTGATTTGTGTTCAATAAACTTACTGGAATGACTAGATCAGTGGACAAAAAGATAAGAACATGTCAAGTCTCTGGGCCAGGAAGGACTTCCAAATAATACAAGTGATACACAGTAATTTCTTAACAAAAGATTAGATTGAGTACATAACTGTTTAAACCTCCATATTTTCTATTATAGCCATTCCACAGTGCCCATGGGGGTGGGCAGCAGGACTGCCTATGGAATCCAAGGTCTGTGGGCACTCAGATCCCTGCTATAAAATGGCATGGTATTTGCATATGGCATACGCACGTCCTCCTGCAGACAGTCATGTCAGGGTTGCTCGTAACAGCTATACCATGGACATGCCATGCGAGTAGTTGTTTAATGAATAATAAAATCTGAATGTTTAGTACAAACACATTAAAAACGTTCTTGATCTATGGTTGGTTGACTCCACAGGCCTGGAACCCCGGGAGAGAGTACAAACTCTAGAAGCAAAACGAAAAAATAAAGAATTTGAGGTCAGCAGTGATGGGCGTGGGATCACACTGAATCTCATGTGTTTTGCTGTCTGTGTCACCGTGTCCCGGGTAAAGGGGAACCATTTTTAGCTTAAGGTAAAATAGCTAACAGGAAACACTACAGAATGGGCACGAAGGCGCGCCCCTCATTACCAGATGCTGCTGCATTTGCCCTTAGGCTTCACTGAGGGAGGGTCAGTTCTGACCCTTTCTTAGATACTGACCTGGAACGGACAGAATCGGGTTTCAGAAAAACCCTCGAGCTGTGAGAGTTGCTGATATCTATGTGAGTGGGGTTCATGTGTCAAACTCAGGTTTAAGAAAAACCAATTCTAGGCTGGGCATAGTGGCTCACACCAGTCATCCCAGCACCTTGGGAGGCTGAGGTGGGCAGTTCACTTTTGAGCCCAGGAATTCGAGACCAGCCTGGGCAACATAGCAACACCCTGACTCTACAAAAAATTGAATAGGAGTGGTGATGTGCACCTGTGGTCCCAGCTACTTGGGAAGCTGAGGCTAGAGGATCACCCAAGCCTGGCAGGTTGAGGCTGCAGTGAACCATGATAGCACCACTGTGTTTATGGTGCACTGTGCCTGAGTGACAGAACAAGAACCACCACCCCACACACAAAAAATCAATTCATGCAGAGGCCAGTTCTGCTGGGACCACCTGTTAAGGCTACTCTGGGCTTCACAGTTTGAGAAGTTTCTGTCCAGGGGTGAGAGGGAGTGACTTGAGGGCCTAGAAGCCAGTTCTTGTGGTTCAGTGTGACTGCGGATGTGGAGCTGGGGGCAGGGCTCTCTAGGGCATGAGTGGGTAAACGGATGGGCTTCCAGGATGAGCCCCTGTGACTTTGCCTGGTTTACATCCGTCCAATACAAATCCACAGGCTCTTACTCTAGAAGCTTCTGCCGGGGCTGATGGACTGGCCTGGGGACAGAGGGTGCCCTCAGAGCCTCAGGGTGCCATCTGGTTTAGGAAGAGCACTTAGTCACCTAGATCTAGGATTTATGACACTACAAGGGGACTCGTCAGACTCGGAGCGACAGCCATCTGCATTCTAGACTTGGTTCTAGGCGAAGTATTTTGGAGCCTGTTGGTACCCTGTGTTCTGTTTATGTGTAAAACAAGTTAGAGTTATAACTAGTTACAACCTATTTTTTAAATTTTGCCACAGAATATGGCAGTTGCGGTGGAGCCTGGCCAGAGACCCCCACACTCGGACGCTGCCGCGTGCTGGGGTTGCAGGCGTTGCCTGCATCGGCTGTCCCTCCCGGCGTGTCTGTGTTCTTGACACGGGCGCCCATCGAGGCTTGGCCTGTGGGACTCGTGCAGCCATTTGTCTCCGTGTTCCTCTGAGGTTCCGCAGACTTCACGGTCCTGTGGCAGAGCGTACGGTATCTGCTTGCATCCTGATCTCCCCAAACCCCAGGACAGGCCAAGAGTTCCTTACACACAACTGCAGAGGGCCCCGTGGTGTGGATTTGCGGTGACACAGCCTTTCCCCAGCTCGGCCTTCGTCTCCAGAGTTGGCTTTAGGGTGATAGAAGCTTCCTTCAGACTGGGGGGCCCTGAAACTTTGGTGCTAGGAATTCAGTGACCAGCACGGATGATACCCCGTTTCTCTGCATTTGTAGCAATAGTTGTTAACATGACCACGAGATGTACAAAGGAAGGGAAAAGGCGGTTTTATTTTCAGAGTAACACTCTGTGCTTTGGGAAGTGTGGTCTCGGGGGAGCTGTAAGCACGTGCCCCTCAGGAGGGGAGGAGGCCGCGGCGTTACACGTTCCGGGGTTTGTTGGCTGTGTGTGTTCATCGGGCTCATGGAATGTCTGAACGTTTACAGGGAAAGTGGGGTTTGCTCATCCGGTTCGTGCAATGTCTGAACACTTACAGGGCAAGTCTAGCACACATGCAGTGAGTTAACCTGTAACATCCATGTTCGCCTTGGGGCGAGCGTAACATTTGAAATGAGGTGGACTGGGCGTGTCATGTACAAAGGTGAGCTGTTGGGCGCAGACGTTTATGCGCAGCCTCAGTCACAGCCAGGACTGGCTCAGGGTCTGCAGCTTGTGGTGGGAAAGACACTCATGAGGCCATTCTGTCCAGTCGGGGCTGCCGGCAGGGCCCCAGGTTGGGGCTCTCTGTTCGGCCGGCGTCTGGAGTCCGCCCAGGTCCCGTGGGCAGCTTTCCTCTAAAGCAGGCTTCTGATTGTGGAGGAGACTTCATGCTGGTTAACAAACTGTACATGAGCAGTGCTGTGGGGCTTTGGGGTCGACCTTCCCTATGATGCTGGTTACATTTCTCTCCGGACCTCATCGTAGACATAGAGATTGTACCTCGTCTGACAGCAGGGGGGGTGCCATGTTGATATAGTAATTTATTGTATTAACCTTTTTGTTACTATTTTAATAACCTTTTTTTTTTTTCTTTTTAAAGAGATAGGTTATTGCTGTGTTACTCAAGTCTGTCTTGAACTCCTAGTCTCAAGCAATCGTCCCACCTCGGCTTCCCAAAGTGCTGGGCTTATAGACGTGAGCCAGTGTGCCCAGCCTACAGCCATGTTTTCAAAACTCAGCAGTTTAAAAATCCTACTCCTTTCATCCCCTCAAGCAGTCTGGTTGGCCTTGTGCAAACTGGGGTGTCACGATCTTGGCACCCCTTTTATTTTTCGCTTTGGCCTCAAGTTCTGATTAGAACAGCAGTTACAAAATGGGCCTTAGGTGGTTCTTCCATTACTAAAGCCAGAATTCTTACCAGTTAGAGATGTTTGTCCCTAGGTTCCCAGAAAGCTCTTTTGAATCAAGCCCGCAGCAAATAAGTAAGGAACTAAACTCTTGGTCCTCTGCTTGGTACCTGGGGAATGGGTTAGTTGCTGATACCCTTTGATCTGTGCTCACATGCTACATCTCGTCACGGGAAGCAGAGTCGCCCTGTGGAATAAAGCCCAGCTCACGGTGGCACGTCGAGACACTCTGGGCTGTCAGTCCCTTATACAACGGCAGACTTGGAGACTCAACATCGCGTGCAGAGCCCGGGCAACCAGAGTGCATCCACCTTAGAGACCACAAGGCCGGTCGGCAAGGTGGACGTCTAAGCATATGGCGCTGACAGGCCCGCTGCGAGGTGAATTAGGAATTCGTTAGCAAAGAAATCAAACTCGCCTGTGGGTACCAGCTGCTTGGAAGGCTGAGGTGGGAGGATTGCTTGAGCCAGAAGGTCAAGGCTGCAATGAGCCGTGATTGTAATACTGCACTCCGGCCTGGGTGACACAGGAGACTCCGACTCAAAAAAAAACAAAACAAAAAAAAAAAAACAAAAAAAAACCCCAAACCTTACTCTTCATAGCAGGAAGGAGAATTTATCAAAGTAACTGCAACAAAATCTTAGATGATATAATTTCAGTGGCTAAGTGAACTGTCCAGCCCATGTGGCTGGCTCACAACGCAACAGAGCCAGGTGCTGCTGCAGCTGCCCTCCCACCCGATCGCTTGTGGACATTTTCTGTTTTCCCATATCTCCCTTTTGGATACGTAGCTCGCTACTTTATAGCTAAGCATCAGTAAAACAGGTTGTCTATTTTGAAAAGTAACTATTAAGTCTTTTAAGGACAGAAAACGAAGCAGGTGACAATAGCATGGCAACCTGGTAAATAGATTTAGAGGCATATTTAATACTTGGCACCACTCTGGTCCCTTCTTCTCTCATGCTTAATTACAACTGCCGCCTCCTAGGACAGAACACTTTCAGCTCTGTGAGTAGGAATTAAACATGTTCTAAATCAGAAGTTTTAGTTAAGCAGTATTTTCTGTGAATGCCCAGATCCTAAGTGCTCACTGTACTGGTGTGTGGTGTCGAAGAAGAAACCAGGGCTTGGGGCCGGGTCTATGGTGCAGTGTCCGCGTTCCCATATGTGAGATGAGGGCCATAACACACGGCCTAGAAAGTTCAGACTGTGAGATTGAATGGATCTGCCCACTCCTAGGAAGCCTCGAGTCTAACTCGACTTGGGCTGGTTTTAGGGAGATGCTGGCAGCGCTGTCCTCACAGGGCACTGGGAGGGGCTCTGGCACCGTCCCTATCAGGTGTCTCATGATCAGCCTAGCTTGCTCATCTCAGAAGCTGCTGGTCGTGTTCTCGTTCCTGTTGTTTGTTGTGTGTTATTTCGGTTCTGTCCATGTGGGGACCTAGGAAGTTCCACAGTGAGAGGAGAGCCACTGAGCAACCTTCCTGCCTGGACACCAGCCCCACGGAGGACCGTAACTGTTTGAGGTTGGTTTCTGCTCCTGGCCTCACCTGTGGAGGCATTGATGCAGTGGTACTTTCTAAGCTTCTGGGGCACACAGTGCTGTTGTGTGGATCCACAGGTCACTGTGGCGTCCAAGCACGTGCTCCCGGAGGAGAGGACTCTGCGGGCACTGATAGTGGGAGCTGGCTGAGAGTCCAGTGAGTGAGACTCCCTGTGATGTGTACAGCTGCCATCTGCGCAGCCCCTCCTGACGCCAAGATGGTCGTGTGATAAATGCACAAAGCGCATCTCCAGCAAAAAGCCGCCGAGTGTCCACATCCAGGATATCCACCACGGCGGCTTTTTGGTGTTAATACGATGAATGTGAGTAGCAGGTGGTCTGCGTTCTGGGTGAGTGTGACTGTGCCACTGCAGTTTTGTTCTCATGTCTTGATGAGCATGAACGATTCCTGACAAGGGTAGGTAAGGATGCTGTGATCTGAGACTCTGCAGTATTGTAGCTTGAGGAACCAAGGAGTTTTTCTCTCTTGCAAACTCATGAGGGAGGATGTTCCAGGCTGGTGACTGCTCCATGAGGTATTCAGGGATCCAAGTTCCTTTCAGACCCCTGCTCTGCGTTCCCAAGAACACGGCTGTCCTTGCTGTGGTTGGGACTGGGTGATTGCCACGGTGGCGGGGGGAGGCTTAAGGTGAGAGTGGCCATGATTTACCTAATCTGCATAATGACAGGGAGCCTGGGAGTGAAGTGTAGCCATGCCCCAGAGGATGGATGATGGATGTTGGTGAATGACTGGCCCACCAGTCACCGCAGCTGGCCCCCGGATGGGAAGGATGACTGATTATGCCATTCAATGGTACCTGATTCTTTCAGATTTGACTTCCTTATGGATTTTCTGCTGTAAAGAGAAGATAGCCTGTGGTTCTAGGCCAAGCATCTCACTCATCTCATAACATCTTGTATCTCTTAGCCAACATTTTTGTCAAGTTTTAGAAGTCCTATCAAACTGGCAAGCATTTCTCAATTTGGTTTAACCATTGGATTCTATATCTGTGTCTGCATCTCTATTTTACATCTATGTGGTTATTTGACACTCTGTAGTACCTTTGTAATAGGTTCTATTTGGTGGAAGTTACTTTCAACAAACCCTTGCTGCTACTTGAATTTTCAAGGTTACAAGTAGAAAGGAGAATAAAAACCACATCTTCTCTAATTTTAAAATGTGTTGTTCCTCGAATCACACCAGAAGTACAAATATTACAAATTACAAAAGTAGTCAGAATCAAGGTTAAGAGATTTCTGGGTGATTCTGGCTCATCAGCAGTATTTGCTGAGGTGTGTGCAGCAGAGCAACACGCCAAGAAGCCCGGGAGGGGAGAGTTGGGAGGCCAGACTGTGACTTCAGAGGTGCTGTTGCCTCAGGGAGAGGAGCTAGATGCAGAGAGGATAAATGGCCACAGGTGTGACCACCGCCATCCTTGCCGCGGTACTGGGACCTTTGTGAGCTGAGTTATGAACCAGATGAAGGCTGTGCAGGCGTGTGAGAATCCAGGCCAGACTCGACGGGTGGAGGCTTGGCAGAGTTGAGGAGCTAGTGAGACACCCCCCACAAGGTGGGGACTAATAGCCACCCCTTCTCCTTCTGCTGGCTATTGGGGGCCATGGTGGACTCACAGCCTGTTTATGATATTGTGAGTAATATCATCTCCCCCTCTGGAAATTATGAACTCTTTCACAGATGGGTGTATACCCTCAGTGTGTACACTATCAGAGGGTGTACACCCATCTGTATTGGGAGTAATATCATCCTCTTCCTCCCTGAATGTTAAGAAGAATATCCCAGGATTGCTTCTACTCCTTGCATTATTGGGTGTCATATCCTCCTCTGCCACATAAAAATTAGAAACAATATCACTGGGGGCGTGTACACCTTCTGTAATATTTAAAGTAATATCATCCCCTTCCCTCCAGGATCATGGGAACAGTATCCCTGGGGGTTGTATACTTTCTGCCATATATGTAATATCATCCCTCCCGCCTAGAAACATTATGAAGGACCATCTCACATGGGGTGTGCAACCCTTGGTGCGATATTGGGAATGCAATTATCCTCTTTCCCCCTTGCATGTTTGGAAAAATATCAGAGTGAGTGTACCCCTCCTGCCGTATGAGGATTACTATCCTCTTCTTCCTTTCTGCATATTAGAAAGAATATCACACGTGGGTTTGCACTTTCTTCGATATCTGGAGTCATGTCATCCTCTCTCGTTTTGAATGGCAAGAACAATCCCTTGGGGGGAATGTACACACCCTGCCATATTGGGAGTAATATTACGCTCTCCCCCCTTTGATAATTAGGAACAACATCCCATGCTCTCTATCCCTGGATATTAGGAACAACATCACAGGTAGGTGTACACCCCCTGCGGTATTAGGAGTAATAATATGATCAATTATTAAACATCCATGATCGATATTAACAATTATCAATGATATTAATAGGATACTGTTATGGATAATTATTTTAAATATATGATTATGCATGCTTAAAATTAATTGTTAATATTGTCATTTTATTACCAGCATCACTTAGTATTGATTTAAGTAACATTAATTGCTGATATTATATTATTAATAGTGATATTACGATTATTAATGCTAATCATTAACATTTTTAGTATTTTACTACCTTTATTGTAATTATTAATATCGATGATTACTCTTAATTTTTCTCATATTTATTAATATTAATAATTAATAGACTTGTTCCTGATATCCGGCGGGGAGAGGATATTACTCCTGATATCAAAGAAAGTGTACACCCCTCTATGATGTGATTCCTAACAGCCAGGGGGTAGAGGATGTCATTATTGAAACTATGGCAGTGGGTGTCCATCCGTTCGGTCGTCTTGTTCCTTATATCCTGGGTGGGAGAGGATGATACGACTCCCAATACAGGAGGGGGGTGTACATCCTCCTGTAATATTGTTTTCTATATGCAGGGGGAGAGGATGATATTACTCCCAATATCGCAGGGGTTGTACACACCTCTTGCGATATTGTTCCTAATATTCCGAAGGGGAGAGCATATTACTCTCAATATGGCAGGGAGTGTACACCTCCTTTGTAATATTGTTCTTAATATCGATGATGGGAGAGGATGATATGACTCCCAATATCACAAGAAGTGTACGGCCGCCTGTGATAGAGTTCCTAACATCTAGGTGGGGAGAAGATGATATTACTGCCCATATCCCACGAGTTGTAAAATCCCTTCGATATTTTGCCTACAATCCTGAGGGGAGAGGATATTATTCCCGATAGCAAAGAAGGTATACACCCCCCTGTGACACTATGCTCAATATCCGCATTGGGAGACGATGACATTAAGCCCAATATCACAGGGGATGTACACCCACCCTGGGATATTGTTCCTTATATTGAGAGGGGGAAAAGATGCTATTGCTCCCAGTAACGCAGGGGCTGCGGCTGTACGCCCCTCCTGTGATATAGTTCTTAATATCCTAGGGAAGAGAAGGTGATATTACACCCAATATCTCATGGGCTGTACGGTGTCCGCTCAGAGATGTGTGGGGCTCTCTTACACCAGTAGTTCCTTCTCTAACTTTAGCCACATACTGGTCATCCAGGGGCCTCCTAAAATCCAGGAGCATAAAAACAAGTGGAATTTCTGAGAACCAAAGATGGCACATGGCTCTGGTTGGGCTGCCACAGGCAGTTTTGTGAAAAAACAGAGATGTATTTCCCACAGTTCTGTAGTCTGGAGGTCTAAGGTCAAGGTGAGTTCAGGGCTGGCTCCTCCTAAGGCCTCTCTCCTTGACTTTCAGATGGCATCTTCTCTTGTGTCCTCGTGCGGTTGTCACTCTATAGATGTGTGTGTCCTGATCTCTTCTTACAAGGGCATCAGTCCTAATGACTTCGTTACCTTCATCACCTCTTTAAAAGGCCTATCTCCACATACAGACACATTCTGAGGTCCTGGGTTAGGACTACAACCTGGGAATCTTGGGGTATGTAATTAAACCTGAAGCAGATGGGGTCTTATAAACTTGTGTCACCCAAGCTCATGCCAGAGCCCCATGAGGGAGCCCCAGGTCCCCCCTTTGATATGGTTTAGCTGTGTCCCCACCAAAATCCCGTCTTAAATTCTCATGTTTTGTGGGAGGATAGAAGTGATAATTTGACAGCAGAGAAGACAGTTGCTGCCAGGGAGGGGAGAGGGGACCCCAGACCTCCAAAGGTTGGAGGGTCTCGGGCCCCGGGCCCTGGGCAGAGCAGGCAGCCCCACCCCCGTGACACCCCTGATGACCGCTCAGTAGTTGGAAAAGGTGGAATCATATGTAGAGGCTGGTTGGGGAGATAGGAAGTTGTTGAATGAATTTTTAAATATTTCCATCAAAATTCTTACTGCACCCTTGGTGTTGATGGGGACTAGTGGCTTCACCAGGTGCCTGGCTTCTTCCTGGCTCTGACTCTGGGAGCCTGGCCTGGCCTAGGGCTGCTGGTTGGATTCATTGCTGGCAGCAGGTAGAAGGTGGAGGAGGGAGAGGAGCTGTCCTCCCTCCTCTCTTAGTCATGCCTGTCCACGTTAGCAGCCCCTCCCCAGGCATCCCTTGCCCATGATCTGGGGAGTGCTATTCTCACTTCCCTTTGGGCCCTGCCCACCGATCTCCAAAGAATCCCGTCAGTGACTCCTTTTAATCACCTCTTTGTCTGTGACAAAGTCTTCTGGGGCCTCCTGACTGATCTAAGGGAGAAGCCTGGCTATCTGTGCAACTTGTTAAAGTGAAGTGAGTCATTCACACTGGCATGTATCTACAAGTCACACAGCTTTGCAACTGGAGTGACTTTAAGCTCATCGAACCAAAGCTTCCATGACAGATGAGGACACCCAGAATGATAGGATAGAAGTGACTTGCTCCCATCTCGGTCGGCCAAGCTGAGACTCAAGGGTAGAGTCTAGCAAAGCACACTTTGTCCTCCCTTAGAAGAAAGATCCTGCCCGCACGGCTCACCTCCACCTACCCTAGGTCTCCCCCACCCTCCCTTAGAAGGAAGGTCTTAGAAGGCAGCACATTCAACTTCACCTACCCTAGGTATCCCCCACCCTTAGAGGGGAGTCTTTGGGTCAGTCGCAAGACTACTCCGGACATCTGTAAGAACAAATAGTTTCCAGCACAGTCCTTTCCTGGGGTCTGCCTTTTCTCTCTGGGATGCTTGGAAGTTGAAGGGGTCAGGCAATTAAAGTTCTCCCTGGTATCTCAGGGGCCACTGACACACAGGAAAATGTGCTGCTCTGCTCGCTGTTTGACTTTGATGGATGCAAATTTGTTCTAAATGAGCCTGACATTCATTAGCATGTAAACATGTTACTGGTGGCGGCTGGCAGGGCCACATGCTGATGGATCTCGTGGGCTGTCCCCGCCGGACACCACCAGGCTGCTTGGGTCTTTGCTGCTTCTGCCAAAGGCTCCAGATGTTGTTTTTCTTGCACTAGGAAGTAGGCATTTTAGCTACAGGGATATATATATATATATATATATTTTTTTTTTTTTTTTGAACAAAAGAAACACAGACAAATCTGTGAAAAGAACTTGAGTTTATGCGCCGACCTACTGGAAGGAACCTCTTAGAATGTCAGCTGCTCACTGTCTGCTTTGACTCCCAGGCAGTTCTCTGTGTCCTGTGGCTCAGATTCTGTGGGACTGAATTATATATTTCATTCCAGTTCTGCTCAATATTTCCCCACAAGTAGTGTTTAGGATGCGACTGATGCCTTTAAAGATATCTGCAGCAGGAATAGTGCAGAGAAAACACTCCATGCTAAAATAATTTGAGCTGAAGGCAATTAAGAAGCGCTCTGGCCTTCCCTCTATTTTCTGAAAAGCACACAACATAATCATATTATACAAAGAAAAAAGTGCCCTTTCTCCCCTCTCTGCCAGAAAGGACGCAGGTCAATCTCTGCAGACAACTTCAGACCCTTATCGTTCGGGAAACAGCACCAGAGGAATTTACACAAAAATCTATCATTTATTGGCCTTCCCACAATTTGTTGCCCCCAATGACCCAAAGTCCTTTTACTTTGTCTTGGCACTTCTATAAACATTGATTATCCTTGTTGAAGATGTTATATAAAAGAAAGCTCTGAGCTGTCTCTTTGAGATTCCCTCATTCCCTGTGTATCTCCCATGTATATATGAAATATACATGCTAATAAGCCTCGGTTTGCTTTTTATGGGGTTCATATGGTTATAGGAACCCCAGCCAATGAAGCTAAGATGGGTGGAAGAAAAGATTACATTTTTCTCCCCTGTAGTAGCATTGTTCTAGCAGTAGCTTTTTTATTTTGTAGATTTCTGTTGAACACACACACACACGCGCGCGCAGACACAGCAATGTAAAAATAAGTGTGGGGAGTCCTGATGAAATTTTAGGTCCCAGAGATTCCTAAATATGTTGGGAAGTTGTCTTTAAACATTGATTTTTTTTCCCACATTTACTCTCATATTTTTGATTTTTTTTTTCTTCTGAGATACCATTTCTAGATTGTTTTCCTACATTTTCTTGCAAGTCCGAGAGAGTATGCTGGTTAGTAGTGTGTCCCATGCACCACCTCTGTCCTCGTCAGTAAAGAAATGTAGTAATTGAGAGGGATATGAGGGTCACACTACACAGGGACGGAAACACAGATATGAAGTAAATAAAAACACGTGAAAACCCAGCATTTCTGGAACTCTCACCTACTCCTGTGCCGATATTCATCCTTCAGCTTTGCCTCCGTTCTTCCCTTCTTTTCTCATGCTATAGGGTCTGCTTTGGCGATGTCATCTACTTTCATTCTTCCAAAGTCAAGCTTCTAGCTTTGGTTGGAACTGCAGACCCATTGACTCATTCAGCAAATACTTTGTAAGCACATGGATAGTCACTGAGAATACCATGGTTCACCAACATGACCGTGGCCCCTGCTCACGAACCTGCGGCCTGATGGGGAGAATGGACACTAATATGACAATCACTCGAATGGGTTTCTGATGAAGAATTGAGGAAAGCGCACCAAAGAAAGGGAAGCGGGATTCTCTAAATTTATGCTGTAAAAGAACCTGGTGTATCTTGAGATAAGAGGTAGAAAATCGATGCATTCTGGAAGGTATGATCCCCTTGCAGTCTGGAGAGAAGTAGAGGTTGATTGTTGAGGGGGTTGGAGTGTAGGAACACCACGGTCTAAACAGAGATGGGGGTGCATGCAGAATGCCTCTTGCAGCAGGAAACAGGCACGTGCAAGGAAGTAAGCACGGGAGAAAGTGGCACAAGACAAGAATGAAGGCAGGCAGGCAGGGGCTGGGAGATGATGGTAGATGCTTTATTCTCTTAATAACAGCAATGGCATGCTGTTGAAAGCACTTGGAGGTGGGGAAGTGGGTATGACATGTTTAGTGTTTTTAAAATTATCACATTGTCTTACCCAACTCTACTTTTTTTTTTTTTTAATTTTTAAGTTCTTGGATACATGTGCAGGTCTGTTACATAGGTATACATGTGCCATGGTGGTTTGCTGCACCTGTCAACCCATCATCTAGGGTTTAATCCCTGCTTGCATGAAGTATTTGTCCTAGTGCTCTCCCTCCTTTTGTCCCCACTCCCCAACAGGCCCCCGTGTGTGTCGTTCCCTTCCCTGTGTCCATGTGATCTCATTGTTCAACTCCTACTTATGAATGAGAACATGCGGTGTTTGGTTTTCTGTTCCTCTTTTAGTTAGCTGAGAATGATGGCTTCTAGCTTCATCCATGTCCCTGCAAAGGACAGGAACCCATTCTTTTTTATGGTTGCATAGTATTCCGTGGTATATACGTGCCACATTTTGTGTATCCACTGTATCATTGATGGGCACGAGATATCCTCTTAACATGTGATCCAGCAATTGCACTCCAGTATTTATCCAAAAGAGTTGAAAACTTGTGTTCACAGAAAATCCTGCACATGGACATTTATAGAAGCTTTATTCATAATTGCTCAAACTTGGAGGCAACGAAGAAACCAAAATGTTCTTCACTAGGTGAGTGGATAACTAACTTGTGATATATCCAGACAATGGAATATTCTTTAGCACTGAAAAGAAGTGAGCTATCAAGCCATGAAAAGACACGTAGGAACTTTAAACATGCACAGCTACACAAAAGAGGCCCATCAGAAAAGACTAAATACTGTAAGCTTCCAACTAAAGGACATTTCGAAAAAGGCCCGACTATGGTGTGAAAATATCCATGGTTCCCAAGTGTTGGGAAGAGGGAGAGATGAGGTTTTTAGGATTTTAGTGCAACTGCTGTGTACGATGCCATCATGGTGGATACATGTCATGACACATTTGTTCAAACCCATAGAACCAGCACCAAGACGGAGCCCTCATGTAAACTGTGGACTCTGGGTGACAATATGTCAACGTAGGTTCTTTAGTTGTTACAAATGCTCCCTCTGGGCAGGAGAGTTGTTAGTGGGGGAGGGTGTGCATGTGGGGGAAGAGAAGGCATATAGAAGGACTCTCTGCACCTTTCCCTCAATTTTTCTGTGAACGTGAAACTGCCTAAAAGATAGTGTATTTTTAAAAAATAAAGGAAACAAATGGAAACAAAAAGTCCTCACAAAAATCAAATGACAAAATGATCACACTGGGTGCTTCAGGTCAAAATGGAAGAACAAGGGCTGTATTTACCATCCCACCTGATGACTTTTTTCTCACTGCTTTTCAGCATTGTTCTGGAATCTAGTCAGTGCAATAAGGTAAGCTGAAATACATAAAATGCACTCTTATTAGAAAATAAGATGTAAACGTATCTGTATCTGCAGGTGACATGATCACCTGTGTGGAAAATCTCCTGGAATCACAAAAAGCCACTAAAACTAATAATAAGAAGTTACTTACTAATAAGTGACTTTGGAAAGTTTGCAAGATACAAGCTGAACACACAAGCAATATTTATGTCTTTATACACTGGCAAAGAAATAATTGGAAATGGAAATTAACAAAGCAATATTATTTATAGCACATCAAAACATGAAATACTTCAGACTAAATCTGACAAAAGATGTGTAAGATCTATACACTGAACAGCCCGCAGTGATGCTGAGATAACTAAATAAATGAAATTATATACTAAGTTCATGGATCAGCAGGCTCAATATTGTTAAGATGTCAGTTCTGCCCTTGTGGATCAGAGGTTTAATGCAATTCCAATCCAAATCCCAGCATGATTTTATTTTACTTTTTTATTTTTCAGTAGAAATGAACTAGCGGATTCCAAAATGTGTCTGGAAATTTAAAGAACCCAAAAGAGCTAAGACAACTTGGAAAAAAAGGTGGAGGACTTACCTGAACTATCAAGATAGTGTGGTATTGGTATAATAAGAGAAAACTGGGTTAATGAAACCTCCTAGAGGGTCTAGTAATAATCTCACAAACATGTTACATATACGTAGTGGATTTTTGAATAAAGGTTCAAAGACACTAAATTAGAGAAAGGACGATAATGATGATAGAAGGATTAAATACCATAGGCCAAAAAGAGAAAAAAGAGCTCCTGCTAAATATCTTCACACTGTTGATGTCACTCATGCAATTCAATTCACATTTTGCGTGTCTAAAAGTTGAACAGACCTCTTCATTCTCTTTCCCCAATTCACTCCACAGAGATGCTGGTGTCTTTCAGTGGAACTTGGAAGTTTGCTCTTCTTTTTAAAATGACTCTCATAGATACTGTTTATGCAAGAAGTTATGGGACTATAACTTACAAATACTGTTCTAAACCTTGGGATCACATATTCCCCTTTTTCTCTACTTATCGTTTCTAATCAGTTTCCCATTTCCTCTTTCTCCTTCATATTTACACTGCATCCCTTTTAGTTCAGGTTCTTGTTACCCCACTCGATTTCTTGATGTGGTCACCTGAATGTCCTTCGTGTTTCAGCCTCCTGGAATCCTTCCTTCATGACCCTGAAGAACTGCCCTCCAGACCCGCAGGTGTGACCCAGAATCAAGGATCTCAAAGCCAAGTGGGATCTGAGAGGCTATCTAGACCAATCCTCCATGACAGACGTATACCTTTTGATGACTTCACTTCAGAGCCCAAAATATTTGCACTGCAGGCAGAATCACCTAAATCACTTGATGCGATGTTCAGTCTTCCCGTGGTATTTTCCTAACTGCATCTCCCTACTTTCGGTCAGCCATTTCTCACTCATGACACGGAATCCTTCATTCACAACACATTATTATTGTTCTCCACACACACTCATTTGTTTTCTGCCTGGGTTTTTTGATACATTATTCCCTCTGCTGGAAATACCATTTTCCAAGATATGACTACAGAATTTTAACGTATTCCTCAGAATGATTCACATATCACATATTCTACCAAATGGCTGCAGATTCTGTCACCTCCTCTCTTATCCTATGGCAACCTGGAGAACGTTCTTCTCTTAGCCAATAGGATTTATCATGGTCCTTCTTTATCTTAACAAAAGTTTAGCGGGACTGAGAACTGGGAAGTAGATTTTTCTCTCAGGGCTGAGAACTGACTTAGTTTAGCAGATCTCTCTGGGGCTCCATTCTGGTTGTAGAAAAGCAACCCATAGGGCATGGTGGGGAGGAGAAGAAGGGGAAGTAAGCTGTGTTGCATGAAGATGGACAGTTGTGACCCTTACTCCGGGGTTGGGAGTTGAGGCCCCTAGGAAGGAGAAGCTGTAAGGATGAAGACGAGGCATAAAAAGTGATACAGGCCGGGTGTGGTGACTCACGCCTGTAATCCTAGCACTTTGGGAAGCCAACGTGGATGGATCACGAGGTCAAGAGTTCAAGACCAGTCTGACCAATATTGTGAAACCTGTCTCTACCAAAAATACAAAAATGAGCTGGCTGTGGTGGCACATACCTGTAGTCCAGCTACTCGGGAGGCTGAGGCAGGAGAATCACTTGAACCTGGGAGATGGAGCTTGCAGTGAGCCAAGATCATGACACTGCACTCCAGCCTGAGTGACAGAGGGAGACTTCATCTCAAAAAAAAAAAAAAAAGGGATGCATAGTAACAAGACTGCCTGAGGAGAAGAGGCAATCAGCAACCTTCTCCAGGGTGGGATGGCTGAAGACCCTTTAAGAACAAAGGTGTCTACTTTCCTTCTTTAGGTTGCTCTATCGTGATTTAATGAACCCTCCCAATCTACTGTATTCAGTATTTGGTATGAGTCAATTTAGGGGAATTTTAGAAAACATAGCTGGCTGTTATCATCAGGTTAATGTAGATTGGGAGGAAGGGAAAAACCCCAGGAGGCACGTAGGAAGGACAATACGTGAAAATAGAAACTTGAAGTCAGTTCACCCTTCAAACAAAATCCAGTTTCCAGAAGACATTGTCAGGGCTGCTGGGTCTTCTCATCTGAAGATGGGGGATTCCAGATAATTATTATACTTGAATCTCACAGGATGGGGTGATCACCACCGGCTCTCAAATGGGATGAGTTACAATATCTTCTATCAGGAGGCGGTAAATAAGAGGTTAGGTACACGTCTGTAGTCATCACAATTTTGTCAAGATTGCTCTTTTTACTTCCATGTCATAGATGGAGAGCCTGATGCTTGTGGAAGTGATTGGTTCAGGGTCTCACCATCAAAAGTGGCAGAGGAAAGATTCCAACATGTTTTAAAAGCTGCAAACTGAGCTGACTCCCATCCTTGCTGTCATACCCGACTTTGAGATTTCAATCCTCCTGAAGGCAGGAAACTTATTCCATTTGTTTTTATACCCTCCATAACACTAGTGAGCAAGTTTTGCTCAAAGTAACATGGAATATTTTGCTGACTCAAGGGGAAAAAGTAAGACACCATCACAAGTCAACATTCAAGGAACAGAGACAGATTTAGCATGAGCTGTCTCAGTCAAATCAACATAAGCATGCACGTTTATCCTTTACATGGGGGTAAGACAGCAAACACAATTGCAAAAATGAGCCAAGTGTAAAACATTTGTCACAAAGGGATGGATTTAGACAGGAGAGCAGTGAAGTAGGTTATAAAATGGTCAGCATAATCCATTTTAAGGAATTATTAGCTGAAACATGCAAAGCATTTAGGATTTCTGGGAGAAGTGTACAAACACACCAAATGTTTGTCCGACATTTTCTTCACTGCTTCTGTCTTTCCACAGGGCTGGAGATGATGTTGACCAACGGCCTTGGGAGGAGGGGTTGCAGCTGAGTCCACACCCTCTCAAACTCCTTCAGACTGTTTGTTTTTGTAGACTACTTTACCCTTAACAACAAATCCTAAGATTTACTCAATCAGTACAGCAGTCGTTGGCCAGAGTTCAAATTTCTGATTCGAAGGAATCTGCACTCTGCCTGCCAGGATCGACTATTAATGGCTTCGTCCGTAGAGGACCTATGTCTTTGCTCACTACGGAATAGTATTGAGGCTTCGAAAGGGGTATTTTGCTGGTCACCTCCTGGTCATCCTTCTGCTCACCAAGAACAGATACTGTTCTCAGCCCCTTACATTGACAAGGTCGTTTAATTCTCACATAGCCCTTTCAGATAGATGCGACTATTACCCCCATTTTACAGAGGAGGAAATCAAGAGGCAGAGGACATAGGCGAATTGTCCCAGATCACAGAGCTGGCCACGGAGCTGGGACTTGCACCCGGCCAGCCTGGCTCCAGAGTTCCCTGCCCTCCTCCTGTACAGCACGTGTGACCTGCAGTAATCACCGCCCAAACAGGCAGGCACTGCAGATAGCCAAGCACATCTCTTCCGACTTCAGCACGGAGGAAGGTTCGTTTTCATTCTGGTGTTCAGCTCGGGACTGTGTTTATCACCACAAGGACGCACAACCCAGAAAGCTCAGTCACGTGACGTTGCCTTCTACGGTCATGGTTTTCTACTTTTTGGCCCCATTTTCCTGCCCACTTGGCCTGCTGGGACGTGAATGATACATTACTACTTCTACAGAATGCAGGTGAGCAGGTGGCATGGCAAGGTGGGTTATTGGACAAGATTTCCTGACAGCTGGAAGCTTGGGGGAGACCCGCGGTGGCCCCTTGTTATTCTTCCCTCTGGGGTCGAGCGTGAGTCCCTCATCGCTGGTGCCAGGCGGTGTCACAGTTTTTAGCACCCCACAGCCAGGGCGGCTTCTCTGTCCAGCTCCCCCCGCCCCGCCCGGCTTCTTTAGTGAGAGAAGTTCTCTGACTTGGGATTTTTGCAGTCAGAAGAGTGATCATTACAATTTTCATTTTGAATATTGTGGCCCTGCTGGACTGCGGTGCAACAGGCTCTTTCATGAAGATTGGCAGAGATGCTAACGGCTAAGGCAGCAGGATCAACGGGAGCGAGGAGGACTCCTGGGATACAGCTCTTAGCTCCCCCCGGAGGGAGCCACAGAAATGTGAATCTGCTCTTCACATGGCCGTAGACTCTCCCGTGTCCTCCATGGAACCTGTGGAGGCAGCGTTAGGTGCTGGCCGTCTCCGGGGTGTGAGCTCCGTGAGCAAGAGAACATCTGCCCTCCCACCCCCATCTCCGCAGCTGAGTCCTCTTGCAGTTTTGATTTTTAGAATGAACGCAGCAACCTGCCCCATTCTGCTGATGCTGCAAAAAGGAGCTGGAAAAGAACGTGCACAGCTTCTCCAGTCTTAGTATTTGTTACCTTGTAGTTTGGGAAACTTTGGCTTGAAACTTGGCTGTCCTAGTACAAGGATGTGCTGAGGATTCTATGATCCTGCTAGATTCTTCCAGGAGGTCAAGTTGAAAACGAGCTAGCTGCTCTGCCTCTGTCATTCTGTTTCTCTTTCTCTTGTCTGTGTCTGTCCCGTCTCCCGGTTCCTCTGTTCGCCTTTTCCTCTCTACTTCTCTCTCCATCCCTCCCTCCCTTGCTATTACTCCAAAGAATATTCTTGTTGAATTTGTTTCTCCATATCTTCTGCCTTTCCTTGGAATACATTCCTAAGAGTCTACTCATTGTGAAAAGCAAACGGCCTTTAGATGTTTTCCAAATCTAACAGATGGGTGTCCTTTCAGACAGAGCTTCATTTTACACTTTTATCAAGAAGCCCGGGGCTCCCTGCTCGCCATGCTGCAGTCGCCCTCAGGAGGTTCATGGAGAGCAGAGGCCTTGGGGCTACATTAAGGGGTGTCTTTTTTCCAATGTCCCGAAGGTATACTTTGGGGGGGGGGCCGTTGAAGTAGGAAAGTGACATCAGCACTGCCTGTATGGCATGGGTTGGTCAAGTACAGTGTGCACCCGACCCCCGGACTGGCTCTAGGTGGGGACAAAGGACTTCAGTTATTACAGGGTGGGTTGGGCTGGCGGCTGCCCAGCTCTGGGGACAGATGCGTCGGCTTTCGAAGCCCAGGTAGCACCTGTCTGAGACTGCACAGCCCTCCTCACCTCTTCAGTTCCTGAAGGGAAAGACCCCAGGAGACTGAGGTGAAGAACGCTCTTCCATTTTCAACTCACCCACCATTAGGGTTCTGCCCCCTCTACCCTCCAGCTCGCCAACCGTGAAGTTTCCAGGGTCCCTGGCCAGTCACTTGCGGAAGCCTCGCTCTCCAGGACCTCGGGAAAGAGGCACCCTACTCGAATGCGTGCTTCTCCAGGAATATTTGCTCTGGTAATAGCTGAGATTAAAAGGCATGTCTAACAGTTTGATTGCAGGTGGGTGACCCCGGGGCAAGTGACTTTGGGAAGATGGGGCTGGCTGGCGTCCTGTGTCCTGACTTTTCTTCTGAGCCTCTGCAAAACCACTTTTGAGAAAATTAATCGGGGTGGGTACTCCTGGGTGGCATTTTCTTCTAAGTGAAAATCTGTAGAATTCCTGCATTTGCGGGAGCTGGGGTTTTCTGTCACGACCTTGTGGGGAGAGGGGCTGCCCTTCTGTGTCCTGGCAGTGTGGGGCCTGTTTCTTATCCAGAAGAGTCAGGTGCCTGGCCAGTGAACTGCCCAACTCAAATTTGTATGTCGCTCGTATCGACCTAAAATGAAATAATAATGAACTCTAAAACATCCCATTTCTGGCATTACAGAGACCTAGGAAGGGAAGGCTTATAGCCGGCTTCTTCACAATCCAACTGGAAGTAGGGTAACCGGATCCTGGCATCCGTATCTCCTGCTGGGTGAGGGTCACAGGATCTCAGCGCCCAGGTGAGACAACGATGTTGAAAGAGGCTTCAGAAGAACTGGGCCAGAACAGTGGAATCAAACGGAAAAGACTGGAAATTCAATCAGCTTGGGGAATGACCAGAGAGCGTCTGTTGCCCAGCAAGGCTTGAAAACAGAGATTCCCAGCAACAGGGCCATAGCAAAGCTCTCTCAGCACACCTGCCCCGGACCGTCAGCTGATGAGAGCTTGTGATTGTGCCATCCAAGGAGACGTAGCTATTTGGTCTTCAGCTGGTTCTGGGCACAGAGCATCTAAGACCCTTGGAATCTTGCGAGTGGTCAGAGTGCCTTTGTGTAGTCGGGACAGGCCTGGGAGCTGGGGCCCCCTAGGCAGTTTCAGGGTGGTTCTCGGGTTCAGAAAGACCAAGGCAGGACTAGAGGGCTGGAGCTGTCAGTCTCCAACCCAACCTCTGACCTGGAGGGAGAGGGCTGGAGATGAGTCAATCCCCAATAGCCAAAGATGTCATCAACCATGTCTACAGTGACACCTCTAGAAAACCCTAAATGGTGGGGTTGGAGAGCTTTCAGGTTGGGGAAAACCTTGACATTCTGGGAGGGCAGCATTCCCACTCCCCAGGGCCAGAAGCCCTTGCACTTGGAACCCGCCCCCACCCACCAGGCCTGGAGCAATGCACCTCTTCATCTGGCTGTTCACAGGTCCTTCATAAAGAACTGGTGAGAGTAGGTAAAGGTGTTGCCCTAGGTACCGTGAGCCAGTCTGGCGCGTTATTGACCTTAAGTAGAAGGACATGGCAACCCCGATTTGTAGGTGGTCATCCAGAAGCAAGCGAGACCTGAAACTTGCCATTGGCGAAGCGGGGGCAGGCTCAGGGGACTGAGCCCTTGACCTTGATTTTTCCTGTTGCAGCAATATGTCCAATTTCAGAGCTGAAACATCAATAAATATTTCAACTGCTCTAACGTTAGTGTGCAAGTTGTACTTAGGGGTGTAACATCTGCCATTTAGATTTGGGGAGGATCCTCAGAACCAACCTCAGGGCCACCTGCCACTTGTACATCAGCACTGTGGTGCAACTTGAACTCTGCAAATCAAGCCTCTAATGTCTTAGGGGAATCTGAACCTTCGATTTCATGCCCCGTGCAAGGTGAGTCCTTCCGAGAACACCCCTGGAGCACTTCGCACATGGTTCAGTGCTGATCAGTTCTCAATGATCTGTGCCACCAGCACTTTGATGCTTTGAACAACAACGTCCTATATCCCCCCCAACGGCAAGCTACAGATCTGATTAGCGAGCCAAGAGCCTCACGCTTCAGAGGGGTGGAGTGTGCATTAGTGACAGCTGAACTGTTTAGAAAGAGCCTGAAACAGCCAGCACCCGCTGGGCTGGAGTACAGGTGCCTAAATCGTGCAACAGCGGACACATAAGCTAAACTCACAGGAAGACAAATTCACATTAAAATTACACTGAAAGATTCTTCACCCATCATATTGACAAAAATAAAAGTCAGCTAATAGGGCAGATAAGGGAGTGGAGAAAGAAGTGCTGCTGTTTACCGCTCAGCAGGGTGTAGAGCCTCACAGGCTTCAAAAAGACAATCATCGTAAAAGCTACATCGGTAGTTCTCTTTGAAACAGAACTCCCACTTCAAGAACTGTTTCCATTTGCCACGAAGGGGTCACGCACCGCAGCAACAAGAGAGGGAAAATCACCAAACAGGGCTGGCTCAAATAACCTTAGTGCTCCCACAACGTAGCACTGTGCCACCTCGAGAATAGCACGGAGCTCGTTACATGCTGACAAAGGACCCCAAGATATAAAATATGCGTGTGTAGGCAGTCTATCACATCTGTCATGTTTCTGTCAGTTTCTCACATCTATCATGATGTGAGAAAATCCCCAAACCCAGGGCAGAAAATTACACACAGGGTGGAGGGCGCACGCTTCTGTCCCACAGCCCCAGGTGCCTCTGACGGGGAGCATGGGAAGCTCGCGGTTGCTCTCACAGTCACAAAGGAGCGTTTCCATTGTGTCCTTCAGAACTTTTTGAAGATTTTACCATGAAGCTCCATTTATTTGAAAACTAAATATTAAAGAAAGGGAGCCAGGGGGCCTGGCCACAGCTGGGGGGCAGGGAGTGGGCTGGACACAGGGGCTGGAGGGCTGGAAGCAGAGGCAGAGCCGCGGGGATGTTGGAGGGCGTCCACAGGGAATCGGGTTAGTGAGGCAGAGGGAAGCCCAGGGCTGCCTTCATTTCTTTTATGCCAAACCAGGCGAACAGAAAGGCAAGAGTTTCTGGAGCGCCTGGCCCCAGTGCAGCTCACCATGAAGGGGCATGAGGGGTCTGCCTGTGTGAGACTCCACGGGGAGGGGGTCCCTGCTGAGACCCACCTGACCTGGCGTCCTGCACCCGCTGCTGATGGTGGCAGCACTGCTCGCACGGGCATGGCTACCCTGCTGGGTTGAGCCCACACCCCATGCCTGGAGGGCTCAGCAGGAGACACAGGCTCTGGGGTCCCCAGCTGAGAAAAGAGCCAGGTTCCCTTTCAGGGGCCAGAGAGCCAGGGGCTGATGCTGCCTGTGACCCCATGAGTTGAGCGCCAGGTGTGTGCACCCTGAGAATGGTAAAGTGGCTCCTGGGAGGTGCCTGGGCACTCCTTGTGGGGCTGGTGGGAGGCACGCTGGGCCCTGCAGCTGGGTGCTTCCTCACGCATCTGTGGAAAAGGCTTCTGAGACTTGGAAAAAGGGCTCTACTGCTGAAAAGAGGCTTCGTGGTCACACAGACTCACATTCCTAGGTTTTCACACGTATCTGCCATGGGGGCAGTCAAGCTTGGCTGTTCCCACTCTGACTGGTGCCTTAAGGTGATGGACGGGCACGTCCTCTGGGGCAGAGAAGCGAAGCTGCCCAAGCACCAGTGTGGACACTGCACTGGCCCAGAAACCTTCCAGGGAAGAGAAGCCTGAGGCCCCACTGTGCAAAGCTGCTCTTCCCCATCTTTTTGATCATTTCCCAGGACAGGGAACGCTGCCTCAAATGTCTGAAGCCTGACAAGGGCTTCAGAAGACTGGGAGTGAGGCTCGCAGCCAGAGGACGCACCACAGGAACGTAGGAACGTAGGAACGTAGGAACGTAGGAACGTGGGAACGTGGGAACGTGGGAACGTGGGAACACGGGAATGTGGGCTTTGGTGATGTGTGTTAGAAAAGCATTTAATAACCGGTTAATCTGTGCGGCTCGCAACGCACACTCACCTCCAGGCATCACGAGGCTGACATCCTGCATGGTGAGCACGGAGAGCTTCTCTTCGGAGTCCAAACGAATGACTCCATAGGTCAGCCCATGCATGGAGAGGACGCCCCAGCCCGGGGGCTGGTTACTGTCATCCGTGGGCCTGCAACGACAGTTTTTAACTTGAATATGCAGGGGCAGACAAGCCATCACAACCACAGTTGTGCAGTCAGCACACACGCGGCAGGCTGGGCACCCCTGGGAACAGTGCCGGCCACCCACGTGGCCGCATTAGGGGGTGCTCGTTCTGTTTATGAACGGCTGCTGGCGAGTCTACTGCTTCCGCCTCTACGTTCTCAGGGAATCTCAAGAATACCTGAAAACTACGAAGGCAGCTCCTCTCCTGACCTCTCTTTGCAGGTCCTGCACACACCGGCTCTCTCTGTCCTCCCAGCTCCTGCTCACTGCATGGTCTGCTCTTCCAGTTCCGCAAACGTCTGGAAGGGGGTGCATCCACTCCAACAATGCAGACAAAACCACTGAACAGAAATGATGGAAATCCTGACTGTTCCGCCTCAATTCAGACGCAGGCTGTCTGGGCGTATGCCCAATTTTATATATAAGAATCTAAAATAAGATTGATGCTGTGCCATTCTGGCTGCCAAGTTCTCAGGAAAATTATTTGGGTGGCAGGCAAGCTGTAGAATGAACTGTGGGTCAGGAGAAGGGGGTCCACAGAAGGCAGGTTTCAGAAGACCACTGTGCACATGTGCACCACTCTGGGGTCCGCCCCACCTCCTCTGCCGGACACCCCAGCTTGCCCCCGCTTTGAGGCTTCTGTGCTGGTTCTCGCTGCTACTCAGGACGTTCCTCCGGCAGACCTCCGCACGGCCCTCTCCCTCCGCATCTCCAGAGTTTGGTTCAAATTTGAGACTTCTCATCCCCTCAGAAAACACTCCCCACCCAGCGTGCCCACCCCATCGCACACATCTCTGACTACCTGTGCGACCTCCTCCCTCAGACCCAACTCTCCAGTTTGTTTTGCTCACTGCTGCATCCCAGCCCTGGAAAATGTCTAGCAATAAATATCTGCTGACTGAATTTGTGAACAAATAAGTTAAAATCTAAGATCATGGATTATATTCCTGAAAACTAACAATTCCTCAATGGTTATCTAAGGGAGTCACCGCAATTTAGGTACACATCACATTTGTTTCTGTAATTTTCCATATGTAAATCTTTAATGCACTTTACACTTAAAAGCTGGACCTAAGCTTGCTGTTTAACTTTAAAATATTATGGTTTATAATGAAGCTGAAGACATAAATGAGGCAACATAAAAGTTAAAATTCGCAAGAGGAGATCTCATTTGAATGAATTAACTGGTGTACTGAAAAAAGCATAAAAGACTCCTGATACAGAACTATTCTAGATGTAAGAATCAAAAAGGATAGAGCTAATCAGATAGAAAAGTCTGCCCAAGTAAGAAAACCCACACAGAACCACCTAGATAGCGTGAGCTCAAATCACTGGGCTTTACATTATTCTCCTGGCCTTTACTTCCCAGAGACCTCAAAAAAAACTAAAACTCCAAAATGAAAACACAGTGTTGTCAGTGGTCCTGCCACCATTCCCTCACCCTAACAGTCCTCTACAAAGATCGATGTGGGAGTCAGGAACTGTGAGCTTCAGTATCTGCTGTGGGTTGAGTCGTGTCCCTGCAAAAGATCACCCCTCGTATCTGTGACCTTATTTGGAAGCAGGGCCTGTGCAGAGACAGATACCCATGGACTTACAATGGGGTTACAACCTGATAAACCCATTGTAAAGGTGAAAATCGCAAGTTGAACCACCTTAAGCCAGGGCCATCTTATGATCAGGTTAAGATGAGGTCATACTGGGTTAGAATGGACCCTAAATCCAATGACTTGGTCCTTGAAAGAGGAGAGAGAGGCCCAGACACTGCGAGAAGCTCACATGATGATGGAGGCAGGGACTGGAGTGACAGGTACCCCATCCAGGATCGCTGAGCACCCGAGGCCGGGTTGAGTCCTGGGACAGGTTCCCTCAGCACCTCCAGAGGCCCAGCCCTATGATACCTCGGGGTCTCCGACTTCACCCTCCAGAACTGAGACAAGTGTCTGTTGTTTAAATCACCCACTGTGTGGTACTTTGTTACAAGAGGCCGAATACACTATCTTAGTGATGAAAATTTAAAGTATACTTAGTTTTGTTTTAAAAAGCCACATGAAGATGTACCATATGACCCAGCCATCCCATTACTGGGTATATACCCAAAGGATTATAAATTATGCTGCTATAAAGACACATGCACACGTATGTTTATTGCAGCACTATTCACAATAGCAAAGACTTGGAATCAACCCAAATGTCCATCAGTGACAGATTGGATTAAGAAAATGTGGCACATATACACCATGGAATACTATGCAGCCGTCAAAAAGGATGAGTTTGCGTCCTTTGTAGGGACATGGATGCAGCTGGAAACCATCATTCTTAGCAAACTATCACAAGAACAGAAAACCAAACACCACATGTTCTCACTCATAGGTGGGAACTGAACAATAAGATCACTTGGACTCAGGAAGGGGAACATCACACACCGGGGCCTATCATGGGGAGGGGGGAGGGGGGAGGGATTGCATTGGGAGTTATACCTGATGTAAATGATGAGTTGATGGGTGCAGCACACCAACATGGCACAAGTATACATATGTAACAAACCTGCACGTTATGCACATGTACCCTAGAACTTAAAGTATAATAATAATAAATAAATTTAAAAAAACAAAAAAGAAAAAAGAAAAAAGAAAAAAAGAAAAATAAAAATAAAAAGCCACATGACAGCAAAACGCTGGGCTAGCCAAGATTCAGAACACTGACCTGCCGGGCAAGAGGCTGGGAGGAAAAGTCATCTTAGGGCCCAATCACGTATGTTTTGTTATCTCCATTACAAAATCCCCCCCTTTTTATCTGAGACACGGTTTCACTCTGTCGCCCAGGCTGGAGTGCAAGGGCGCACACAGAAGCGTGGTGTTCAGGCAGGCACAGAACACAGGCAGGCACACAACACAGGCACACAACACAGGCAGGCACACAACACAGGCACACAACACAGGCAGGCACAGAACACAGGCACAGAACACAGGCAGGCACAGAACACAGGCACAGGCAGGCTCAGAACACAGGCACGGGCAGGCACAGAAGCGTGGTGTTCCCCGCCCCCCCACACACACACCCAGGCAGGCACAGAAGTGCAGCACTTCTGACACACGGGCCGGCACAGAAGCGTGGTGCTCCCAACACACACACAGGCCGGCACAGAAGCGTGGTGCTCCCGGCACACACAGCTGGGCACAGAAGCACGGTGCTCCTGACACACAGGCAGCCTCACAGCCCCACCTCGCCACAGACGTGGTGTCCAGGGTCACCCCTTAACTTCTGACCTGGTGGTGCTGATGCCTCCCCCTACAGATGGCAAACCAATGCCCTAGTGCTACCCTCCATGTGCCAAATGGTTCTGAGTCATGCATAGGGACTCAAAACTCACCACAAGCCTATGGTTATTATTCCCCAATTTGAGATGAGAAGACTCGGGCACGGAAATGTTGACTTCACCGCCCAAGGGAGTGGTGGGGCTTGGCAGCACTCAGACCCAGAGGACAGCCTCTATTCCCAGGACACTGAATGCATCAGTCTACTGCTCTCTTTTTATAGAAACTTAGAAGCAAAGAGTACAACCAACGCGAGCACATTCTTAGTATGAACAAGGCAAACATCACAGTTCAAAGGGAAAGTGCCTGTTTCTGCGCCAATCCTGTGCCCCACAGATAACCACTATGGAGATTTTTATATGTCAAAGTTTATACTCTAAGATATGCAGTTAAGTATAAAACATGTATGTATAGCAATACATTGCTTTTTTAAAGAAAAGCAGAATCGAGATGCTTCTTCTATGTTGGCAGAGAAGTTGAGTGTTGGGAGAAGCTCAGTGTTCCGAGAAGCTGAGTGTTGGGAGAAGCTGAGGCAGGGCTTCCATATCTGACATAACGTAAGAGTCTTGGAACATGTCCGGGGTCCAGGGTCTGAAACTCCTCGTGGCCTTTGGAACACCAAGCTCTGTGCTAAAGGGTGGAAGGCTACCCTGACGCACCATTATCTAAGCCCAGGGCGTACACCTCCCTGTCCACTGTGAGTGTCGGGGCTCTGATAGTCCTCCCTGTCTACTTGTTGGGGCTGGGATAGACCTCCCTGTCCACCTGTGAGTCCCATGCACTGCAAGATGATGCTATGCCAAAACTGCTCCATGAGGCTTCACACAGGGGCATTGTGTTTCATTCACTGCTAGGCTCTGCACTGACTTTTATGACCCCAGGAAGGACTGAGACTTAAATAGAATAGGGGCTAGGTGATACAAACGGCCGCTGTAATCAGAACATACCAAGACCAGGCCACAAGGAAGGAAGGAGAAGCCCCCTGCCAGAGCCTTTTACCAAGTCGCTGACATCTCTGTCCAACATGGATAAAAAGACCCTTTTTCCTCCTAAGTCTGAAGCAACATATCGGCCCATCTGGCAGTAATTCTGTTGTACATTTAACTTCATCTTGCTCTTCTAAGTGACTGTTCATGGTCTTAACACCTGTACAAGAATTTCTCAGTTGCTGAACCACTGTTAGTTATTCAGCAGATAAAATGGCAGCAGATTGTACCCCAGGAAGAAACACACCCAGTCACGGGCACGGAACGGGACATCAGCACAAACCGTTTACCAGAAAAAAACGCATCTCTGCTTTGGGACGTACCACCGCTGGTCTCCATGAGCTCGGCGTTGCCATACTCGGGCGCTGTCCGGGACCCCGTGGAACCCTGTGGTCGCTCCATCTGTATGGAGTGCTCTGAGGTGTACGTGGTTACATCAGGAGGTGCAGAATGATTTTCTGTAAAGAAGCACATCATGAGTGTTTCTGGTGGTTGTGGCGTTTGCTCTGCAGGTTGAGCAAGCCATAACTTAGGAAGAGACCGGAGTGCAGGCTCTCACCCTGGGGTTGCCGTGAGAAGCCAAAGCCGATCTCAGCCATGTCTGCCACAAACATCCGGCACAAAGGGGGACCCCAGCATAACTCATGTTGCCAAAAATGGAGTAGAGTTCGGTGAAACCTCAATTTCCTAAGAGAAGCCACCTCAGCGGCATTTTTACTAGAATAACGTTAGACCGGCGACGGCAGGGCACCAAGAACCGTGTGTGTGTTTATGGAAGGGTCCCGTTTCCTGTCAGCCACCGTCGACACAGCCCAGGGCTTTACTGGCGCTTTGGAGCCCAGGGCCTGGAAATGGAAACCCAGCACTGGAAACTTCTGGAGATTTGGGGATGTCCCTTAAGCTCTCCGTGCCTCAGTTTCTTCATCAAATGGGAACAGTAATGGCTATGACCATGTAGGGTAGTTGGGTAGATTACATGAGTTAACACATATACAGTTCATAGGATTTTCTTTACAAAAGGGGGAGACATCAAGAACTATTATTTGTCTTAGTACAAACAATACTAGTCATTCAAAAAACCACCTTTACACCCTAATGTGTACTAAGGACTGCCTAAGGCCAATGAGCGCATGGAGCTCTTTCTCTTACAGCACCCCGTGGAGAGAAAGTCAAGCCGTAAACGGCTAAATGGGGAAAAGCATGCTTTGCTAGTTAATGAATAAAACGTTGAGGAAGATGTGTCAAGCAGCCCACTGACGACGCCCGTCACACCTAGAATCTTGAGGATGGGCGCCACAGTGCGGATCTGGATTCTGAATCCTGCTTTGACAGAAGCTTTTCAGGATCACCCACCACCGTCCCACGCAACAGAAGACACAGAAGCGTGATATTCTGTGCTGCTGAAAGTGGTGCTCATCCTCAAAAGCCTTTCTTCACCGCACACTGCCCGTGTCAGCACCCGCCCGGAGGCCATTTAGACGGCGAAATCAACTGAACGCACAAAAACAGCACACAGAAAATCGAGGCACAAAAGAGGCCGTGAAACAATGCTCCTTTATGATCCGAGAACCGGGCGGGGTGGGGGTGCTGAGCCGCCTGGGCACCGCGTCAGCCCCTCCCGAGGGTGTCAGTCTGGCGTCACAAGTCGATTTGGCAACGCCACTCACTTGGAACCCGTGACTGAGAAGAGAAGAATGATCGGCTGTCACTAAGGGGAGGGTCCGCCACACCGTCCGTCAGTGCCACGACTTTCCACCGGCAGGCAGGCCGCCCGACTTCCTGCAGAACCAACCCTCAATCCTCAGCGGACTTGGATGGTAGCGCTTCGGAGGCCTCCTCTCAGCTCCGAGGTGTGAAAGCGCTGCAGACAGCTTCTAGATGGACAGCGGGTAAAGCAGTAGAAAAAGAAAACTAGAATGCGATTGCCTATCTTATGCCAAACTGGCTTGACTGCGAAGATACATGTGAGATGTTCCTACTTAACTGCTGGCATAAATTGGTGGAAAAAAATCCACAAAGGACTTGAGATTTCGCTTCAACAACAAGTAGAAGCGCGGCCAGCTCTGTGAGACTGGGTGACCTGGAGTCTGCAGCCCTGGGCTTTTCTCCCCTCCGACGAAAGCAGCCTCTCTGGCCTCCCCTTCCATCCCTTGGAGGGGTTGGCCAGTGTGACTATGTTGTGCCTGGACTCCTTAGAACTCTCACACGCATGCGCACACACGATCACACACGCTAAGTTCTCGTTCACAGGCTTCTGATGATCTCAGAAGGTCACATGCACATCTGACTTTTTACTTCTCTTGTTTTGCTACAGAAAATATTTCTCCTCTTCAAGTTTCATTATTTTGCCACGGCTTTTCCAAAAAACACCAAACTTATAGAAAATGTCCAGATAGTCTACGAGGATTACCTTTGTGCCCAATTAGAAATTACTGGAACGTGATCACCTGAGAGTTACATTTGGGTCACACTGAGCCCTGATGTACATGAGTTAGGAGCCCCTCACAGTTTGGATAAATTAAGTCTTTGTACTAAAACTTCCTCCAGTATTGCAAGGGTCAACCCGCAAAGGGAGGCCCAAGTGCAGTGCTTCATTTGTTCAAAATATGTGTTTTCCGGGTAAGATTCTGTGCACTTCCTTAAAATTGAATACAATCCGAGGATACAAATGCTTCCACCAAGTGGTAGAGGTGGTGTCTGGCCTCCCCGTCAGGTCTAGCAGAGCCTCGACCACTATCCTGGCATCCAATATACACATGGAATTTTATTATGGAAAAATATGTAACAGTCACACATTTCTGTTCAATGTTTAACCTACTGTGATTTCAAGTATAGGTTATTAATTCACATAAATGAGTGTACATGTTCCTGAAACTGTGTCAAACTGAAGTGTAATACTGCTTTGCATCTGAATACTTTGCAAACTTTTAAAGAGTATTTCTGCTTTCTCCTTTATACTGACAACAGTTGAGAGAGAAAAATTATTTTTTTCAATTTTTTTCCCCTCACTGAAAGCCTAAAGCAGGAGAAGGAACTTCCAGATCCCAGCAGCAGTTATTGGGAAAAGTGAGACAGACCAGCTCTCCTGACAGCAAACTCCTGTTCCAGACAGAAAACAGCTGACACTTTCAGTGTCAGTGAGCACCGAAGGGGCTGGGACCCAAGTCAATCCCAAACGCCTCTGGGTGTCAAGGAGTCAGTGATCTAGAAGTGAACATTCTGGGGTTCTAGGGTGTCTGTGGGCTATCTGATCACACATGACGTCCACCTGCTTCCCACTGAGGGATTTGCAGAGATCAGGCTTTCCTGTGGTAGCTGATGCCGGGAGAGTCTGAGCCTGTGTCTTGTGCTCCATTATCGGCAACATGGTACACAGTCGTCTCCGATTACTGCTTTAATAGAGACACACACCAAATCCTAGTCAACCCAAGTCCCATACTTGATGGAAAACATGTAGTCCTGAACCATTCAAAGGCAGAGCGACAGAAGGCTCATCACCGCTCCTCCACGCGCCGGCTCTACCTCTAGTAATTCTCACTTCACTCCTTTTCCACGGCATCTTCAAACGTTGTAGGGCAGTGATCCTAACTTCGTTCTAACACAGAGGATCTCCCTTGTCATAGAACCTACACAAAACAGTGCGCCACGCCCAAGAAATCTGAACACCTGTGGCAGACAGCAGCGTAAAGCAGCCGTGGTTAAAGCCCTCGTTTCCATAAATGACTCCCGTGGTCAGGAGGAGCACACTTTAAAACCCTGTCCTGTTGACTGGGACTGTTAAGGTTTCACAAAGGAGCATAAGTGAGAAGAAAAGATGGGAGCGGATATGGCTGCAGGATTCCCCAGTAGCAAGGCCCCTGCAATTCCAGCTGTGGGTGGGACCTGGGCATGAGAAGCAGTAAAGGAGCTTCCAGAAACAATCCAACCAAAGCACCCCAGGGGCCAGAGGGGCTCTGCACTCTTTCCACCAAGGGATTCCACAGCCATGATGCAAACAGAGGAAAACCTGCACCCACAAAGGCATTTAGACAACAGGCACAGAAAGACATTGTGAAGCGTGCTCACCTATGTCGGTCTGGGCCATGACCTCCGCCAGCTTGTGGGCAGCCCCGCTGCCCCCCGCTCTGCATGGAGGACGAGGAGGTGGAGGAGGTAAGGTATAAGGGACTGACAGCCCAGAGCGTCTTGACGTGCCACAGTGAGCTAGGCTTTATTCCACAGGGTAACTCTGCTTCCCGTGACAAGATGCAGCATGTGAGTACAGATCAAGGGGTATCAGCAACTAACCCAATCCCCAGGTACTAAGCAGAGGACCAAGAGTTTAGTTCCTTACTTATTTGCTACGAGCTTGATTCAAAACAGCTTTCTGGGATCCTGGGGACAAACATCTCTAACTGGTGAGAATTCTGGGTTTAGTAACGGAAGAATCACCTAATGCCCATTTTGTAACTGCTGTTCTCATCAGAACTTGAGGTCAAAGGGTAAAATAAAAGGGGGGCCAAGATCTTGACACCCCAGTTTGCACAAGGCTAACCAGCGTGCTTGACGGGGTGAAAGGAGTAGGATTTTTAAAGTGCTGAGTTTTAAAAACATGGCTGTAGGCTGGGTACACTGCCTCATGTATATAAGCCCAGCACTTTGGGAGGCTGAGGTGGGAGGATTGCTTGAGGCCACGAGTTCAAGACTGGCTTGAGTAACACAGCAATATCCTATCTCTTTAAAAGGAAAAAAAAGTTATTAAAATAGTAATAAAAAGGTTAATACAATAAATTACTATAGCAACATGGCAACCCCTGCTGTCAGACGAGGTTCACTCTCTGTGGCTACGATGGGGTCCAGAGGGAAATGTAACCGGCATCATAGGGAAGGTGGACCCCAAAGTTCCACGGCGCTACTCCTATACAGTCTGTTAACCAGCATGAAGTCTCCTCCACAATAAGAAGCCCCACCCTGGGACCCTGCCGGCAGCCCCAACTGGACAGAATGGCCTCGTGAATGTCCTTTCCCGCCACAAGCTGCAGACCCTGAGCCAGTCCTGGCTGTGACTGAGGCTGTGCATAAACGTCTGCGCCCAACAGCTCACCTGTGTACATGACACGCCCAGTCAACCTCATTTCAAATGTTACGCTCGCCCCAAGGCGAACATGGATGTTACAGGTTAACTCATTGCATGTGTGCTAGACTTTCCCTGTAAGTGTTCAGACATTGCACGAACCGGATGAACAAACCCCACTTTCCCTGTAAACTTTCAGACATTCCATGAGCCCGATGAACACACACAGCCAACAAACCCCGGAATGTGTAGTGCCGCGGCCTCCTCCCCTCCTGAGGGGCACGTGCTTACAGCTCCCCCGAGACCACATTTCCCAAAGCACAGAGTGTTACTCTGAAAATAAAACCTCCTTTTCCCTTCCTTTGTACATCTCGTGGTCATGTTAACAACTATTGCTACAAATGCAGAGAAACGGGGTATCATCCGTGCTGGTCACTGAATTCCTAGCACCAAAGTTTCAGGGCCCCCCAGTCTGAAGGAAGCTTCTATCACCCTAAAGCCAACTCTGGAGACAAAGGCGGAGCTGGGGAAAGGCTGTGTCACCGCAAATCCACACCACGGGGCCCTCTGCAGTTGTGTGTAAGGAACTCTTGGCCTGTCCTGGGGTTTGGGGAGATCAGGATGCAAGCAGATACCGTACGCTCTGCCACGGGACCGTGAAGTCTGCGGAACCTCAGAGGAACACGGAGACAAATGGCTGCACGAGTCCCACAGGCCGAGCCTCGATGGGCGCCCGTGTCAAGAACACAGACACGCCGGGAGGGGGAGCCGATGCAGGCAACGCCTGCAACCCCAGCACGCGGCAGCGTCCAAGTGTGGGGGTCTCTGGCCAGGCTCCACCGCAACTGCCATATTCTGTGGCAAAATTTAAAAAATAGGTTGTAACTAGTTATAACTCTAACTTGTTTTACACATAAACAGAACACAGGGTACCAACAGGCTCCAAAATACTTCGCCTAGAACCAAGTCTAGAATGCAGATGGCTGTCACTCCGAGTCTGACGAGTCCCCTTGTAGTGTCATAAATCCTAGATCTAGGTGACTAAGTGCTCTTCCTAAACCAGATGGCACCCTGAGGCTCTGAGGGCACCCTCTGTCCCCAGGCCAGTCCATCAGCCCCGGCAGAAGCTTCTAGAGTAAGAGCCTGTGGATTTGTATTGGACGGATGTAAACCAGGCAAAGTCACAGGGGCTCATCCTGGAAGCCCATCCATTTACCCACTCATGCCCTGGAGAGCCCTGCCCCCAGCTCCACATCCACAGTCACACTGAACCACAAGAACTGGCTTCTAGGCCCTCAAGCCACTCCCTCTCGCCCCTGGACAGAAACTTCTCAAACTGTGAAGCCCAGAGTAGCCTTAACAGGTGGTCCCAGCAGAACTGGCCTCTGCATGAATTGATTTTTTGTGTGTGGGGTGGTGGTTCTTGTTCTGTCACTCAGGCACAGTGCACCATAAACACAGTGGTGCTATCATGGTTCACTGCAGCCTCAACCTGCCAGGCTTGGGTGATCCTCTAGCCTCAGCTTCCCAAGTAACTGGGACCAAAGGTGCACATCACCACTCCTATTCAATTTTTTGCAGAGTCAGGGTGTTGCTATGTTGCCCAGGCTGGTCTCGAATTCCTGGGCTCAAAAGTGAACTGCCCACCTCAGCCTCCCAAGGTGCTGGGATGACAGGTGTGAGCCACTATGCCCAGCCTAGAATTGGTTTTTCTTAAACCTGAGTTTGACACATGAACCCCACTCACATAGATATCAGCAACTCTCACAGCTCGAGGGTTTTTCTGAAACCCGATTCTGTCCGTTCCAGGTCAGTATCTAAGAAAGGGTCAGAACTGACCCTCCCTCAGTGAAGCCTAAGGGCAAATGCAGCAGCATCTGGTAATGAGGGGCGCGCCTTCGTGCCCATTCTGTAGTGTTTCCTGTTAGCTATTTTACCTTAAGCTAAAAATGGTTCCCCTTTACCCGGGACACGGTGACACAGACAGCAAAACATACGAGATTCAGTGTGATCCCACGCCCATCACTGCTGACCTCAAATTCTTTATTTTTTCGTTTTGCTTCTAGAGTTTGTACTCTCTCCCGGGGTTCCAGGCCTGTGGAGTCAACCAACCATAGATCAAGAACGTTTTTAATGTGTTTGTACTAAACATTCAGATTTTATTATTCATTAAACAACTACTCGCATGGCATGTCCATGGTATAGCTGTTACGAGCAACCCTGACATGACTGTCTGCAGGAGGACGTGCGTATGCCATATGCAAATACCATGCCATTTTATAGCAGGGATCTGAGTGCCCACAGACCTTGGATTCCATAGGCAGTCCTGCTGCCCACCCCCATGGGCACTGTGGAATGGCTATAATAGAAAATATGGAGGTTTAAACAGTTATGTACTAAATCTAATCTTTTGTTAAGAAATTACTGTGTATCACTTGTATTATTTGGAAGTCCTTCCTGGCCCAGAGACTTGACATGTTCTTATCTTTTTGTCCACTGATCTAGTCATTCCAGTAAGTTTATTGAACACAAATCAATTTTACAATTAAATTCTTACAGGAATCACGCTCAATCTGTAAGCTGCTTTGGTTTTTAAAGTGAAATAACCAATAGTTTTGCAAACCAGCTATATCATAGAATAACAGGAAAAAGCAGCCCCATGACATGCAAAAACATGGGTTTTCAAAGCTAACCAGTATAAAACACGTTACAAACCTCCAAATATGAAAACGTTTTACACCACAACAGATATTCCAGAAGAAAACAAGATGTTCAAAAAAGGCCTTTGCAGAAAAGCACTTTCCCCTTCATTTTTCACATGATTTCCAGAAGCTTGTGTTTGGCGATGACCATGAAGCAGAAGTAGCATCCGCTGCAACTACTGCCACCGCAACACAGAATATTAAGGCAAAAAAAAAAAAAAAAAAAAGACACAGCATATTTCCTATTGATGAGAACAGGTAAAGTGTTATAAAATGAGTGTGTTCTAAAGTCAACAATGTTCAAATTCTAGGTCTCCTGCAGACACTAGACGGTAACCTCCAAATCTTATGTACTTGGTAACGTTCAAGGAGACCAAGTTCAGAGCTGTCACAATGCAGCAGTATCCTCACGCGATTATCTCAGGCGGGTTTGAGGGCAAGTGCCCCCGTCACAGTGGGAAAGCTGCCCAGCCCAGCACTTCCTGAGATCACAGACCTCCGCCCTCCCATGTCTTCAATAGTTCCTTTACACTGGGAACCAGACAGCAAAACCTAAAACACTTCCTCAAATCTCAGGACAGTCTTTAGAGCTCTTTTCCTTGCCCCTTCTCTTACTGAAAAAGCCTGTTTTGTACGCAATCTGTAGTGCTTCCCAGAGCTGGGGCGGAAGGAGAACTAGTGTTTGGTAGATCGAGTTTCAAGCGTGGGGAGACCAAGAAGTTCTGGAAATGGATGGCCGTGATTGCGGCACGACAGTGTGAACGCACTTAATGCCACCAAACCATACAATTAAAAATAGAGTGCTATGTAATTTTACCACAATCAAAAGACTAACTGAGAAAACTCATCTATAATTACTGTCATTTCCAACATCTTGCATCCTGTAAGTTGCATTTGCTTTTGGAAATCTTCTGAGCAATCATGAAAGACTAATACCATGTCATCTCTGAAACTCAAAGTCGTTCAAGGGTTTTGATGATAGGAAAGTAGCTGGAAAGCAAAGCATCCATTAGACACGGCAGCCGTGGTAGGACAAACACATGGTAGGAAGGTGGTGGTCATGTTACACACAGATGGGAAGGCTGTGGGGAGCCACAACACCTGATGCTCGGGAGGCACCTGGGCAGGAGCTGAGAATATACCAAACATGTTCGATCACGCAACATTCACGGACCCTGAGTCCAGCCACCGCCGCTGACATCCACTGTGGCCGGGGTGTCCTCTGCCAGAGATATACACCCTGCCGAGGACAGTGTACAGATTAGATGTCAAAGCACAGATATGCTCAGGTCCAGCTGTTCAGATAGAAGCAAACACATTTCCCAGACGCAGCAGCATCACTCTCCACCTGACTGCACCCCGGTCCCATTTATTCTCGAACCCATCTCTCCCGGACCCCATAGCATGACTCTCCACCTCACTGCACCCCCTTTTATTCTCTAACCCATCTCTCCCGGACCCCACAGCTTGACTCTTCACCTGACTACACCCCGTCCCGTGCATCCCCGCACCTGTGTCTCGGCCCTCACTCACTCCCTCACTTCCTCATTGGGTCAGGAACCAACAATCCACTGTGTGCCTGGTGCACTGAGCCTTATCAGGGGCCTCTGGGACGCATGCCGGGACACGCAACTGGGAACTCCCAGTGCACACGTTGCTCTCCTGCAAGACGCTTGGCTTTTATCTGCGGGAGCCGACACCCACCCCTACAACTGACTGCAAGCTTAGAAAAGTCACAGAAGGCCCCTCACCAACCCAGCAGCACCGAAGCCACATCCCACTTGCCTGCTGGCTCCTGAGCCTCCCATTCTGTGATTACTTGCTCCTTCGGTTCCCTGCCTTGAATCCACTGGTTCCTCTCCACACGGGTCTCTTTCCTGTCACCTTCCTGTCAGCAAGCACATTTCCTGTCATTTTCCTGTCAGCAAGCACATGTGTCCAGCCTGATCTTGCTGATGTGCTCCAGCTGGCCCTGGACTCGAACCGCGCTGCTGCGGCTTTCCATCAGTGTGGCATCTGCGAGTTACCTCCTGGGAAATGCCAGGTGATGGTAACATCAACTAGGAGGCACCGCTGAGAAGCAGAACGCATAGGTGCGGTGCCCAGAACGTCACGTCCTTGAACAGATGCTCCATGTCTACTCTCCTGGCAGAGCTTCGTTGTAGGAAGGCGGCCATTCCCCCAGTGCTGCTACTTCCAACACCGGGGAAAGCAAGCTTCAGAAACGAACGATGTCAAAGAGGCAGGACCCACCAGCAGGGCTGCCGGCAGCCGGATGACCACAGCCCCAGCGTTCCCCAGCCACCATTGCTGACAGCCCAGGCTCCAGAAACGCACGGCTTCAACCTTTGGAATAAAAACCCTCCCAAGCCAACTATTATTTTCAACAATGGGATTGGGGAGTGGGGTGTTCTAACCCTGCCTCTCTCGACAGCACAGATCATCAGATCCCAGTTCTTATAGGATTGGGGAGTGGGTGGGGGGGTTCTAACCCTGCCCCCCCTTCATAGAAAATAACTGGGGTCTGATGATCTGTGCTAGGTCAGCACTTTGCTTCCGCCACATGCAGTCCTCATCAGCGCCAGGAAAAGTCAGAAGCGTTGAGTGATGACACCAATACCAACACATGCGGTTCTGGCGGCTCCGGTAACTGGCTGCACAGATACAACCCGACAGTGGTGAGATCCACGGACATCACCAGTTTTCCCAAGGATTGTGTTCCTGAATCTTCTGCGTTCGGAATAACGGTCTTGTTTGCCAGGCCTGAGCCATGCTTCCCTCTCACCTGTCCTCTGCCTTCACCAGCTTCGTGCGCGTTTCCAGGCAAGTGTTTGTGCAGGTGCTATCACTTATTTCCACAGTGAGAATATACACAGACACCACACAGAAATGGGCAACCCCGTTCGGAGCTGTGCAGGGACATCTAACTCATCAGATGTGCCAAATTCCTGTTGCCATGGAAATTTAAACTAACGTTGCTTTGACCTCATCTCTTACTGCACCACTAAAGATCATCCGGGTAAGAGGAATGTGCCTCTGCATAGCATTCAGCTCATGTTTACATGTCGGTTTTTCCTGAATATGGTTATGTGAGATAGAAATCAGTAAGATGGGGTGTAACATCTAGTATAGGATCATTGTGTCACCTAGGCTCAAATACTTCAAGATCCTCAGAAAATGAAGTTTAACTCTGGGGACGTGAGTTACATAGTAACTTGTTTTGGATACTGTCTCTTTCGCCATCTAAATGTCAACACCAAAGAAGGTCTTGAGTTCCTTTTGAAATTGAAAGGAATTTACAAACCATAAAAGCCCCAATATTAAAGGATACAATTCAGTCTGTTTAGTGTATTCTCAAAGCTGCACATCAACCACTAGTATGTAATTCTGGGACTTTTTCACCACGGACCAAAGAAACCTTGAACCCATTAAGAGTCAGCACCTGCTCCTTCCTTCCGCCAGCCCCTGGCAATCGCCAGCCAACTTCCATTTCTCTGGATTTGCCCATTCTGGACACCTGTTGTGAGGAGAAACGTACAGTGCGTGACCTTTGGCGTGACCTTCGGTGCTGGCATCTTTCACGTCCAAGGTGAGTGGAATTCTCACAATGAGTGACCTGTTGACACCTGGACTGTTTCTACTACTACGAATGCTGATGCTATGAAGATTCTTGCATAAGATTTTTTTTGTAAAAGTGTTTGCAGTTTTCTTGGGCATATGACTAGGAGTGAAATTGCTGGGTCGTCCGGTGATTTCATATTTAACTTTTCTGAGGAACTGCCAGGCTTTTCCAAATCAACTGTACCATTTTACTTCCCCTCCCACTAGCAATATGTCAAGACTTCAGTTTTCCCAAATTCACCACGTCACTGTCCAATACTGGGCTTTTACCCCTCCCGGTGGTTGTGAAGTGGTATCTCACAGTGGTTTTGATTTCCATTTCTAAGATGATGAATTCTGGTAACCATCTCATGTGCTTTTTAAGGCATTTATATGTCTTTCTTTGGAGAATGTCTATTCAAATCCTTTGTCCATTTTTAAATTGGATTTTTATTAAAAGTTTTTAAATATATTCTTGATATCAGGCTCTCATTGTGACAATGTATCCTGTTCTGTGGGTTATCTTTTAACTTTAATAGTATCCTCTGAAATGAACATTTTAATTTTGATACTGTCTTTTTCCCTTCAGTTGCTTGTTACAGCTTTAGACGTCTCAGCCAAGGAAACATTGCCTAATCCAACGTAACCGTTTCTCCAGAATTCTCCTCTAAAGGTGTCATGAGCTGAACTGTCCCCCGCCCCCTCTCCAAGATTCCCATGTTAAAGTCACAACCCCAGAAACTCAAAATGTCACTGTATTTAGATACAGGGCCTTTAACTCGGCAATTTAGGTCCCATGAGATCTTAAGAGTGGGCCCTGATCCAGTACGACTGGTGTTCTTTTAAGAGATTTTAGACACAGTCCTCAGTGCTGCACGCACATAAAAGAAACCTGTGAGGACACAGAGAGGACGCCATCTACACAGCATGGAGTGAGGCCCTAGAGAATCCAACCCTGCCCGCACCTTGATCCCAGGCTTCCAGTCTCCAGGAAAAAGGAAATAAGATGTTGTTGTTTAAGCCGCATGGTCTGTGGTGTCCGTTATGGTACCCAGCAGACTGACAGAATGGGTCTCACAGTCGGCTCCTTACATTGGATCCATGTTGAGCTTTGCCTGTAGGGTGAGGAAGGGTCCAGTCCATCCTTTTCCATGTGGATACCCCAGTTGTCCCAGCACCATTGAGTTGTGAAAGGAAAAAAGAAAAGCAACCCTTACCGTCCTTTCTCCACCAACAGATTAGAAGATACACTGAAGAATCGTGGACAATTTTGTCGGTTTAAGCCAGTGGTTTTCAAACTTTTAAGTCTCAGGAACCCTTGGCACTTTATTAAAGAGCACAGAAAAGCTTTCTCATCAGGCCGGGAGTGGTGGCTGCTCATGCCTGTAATCCCAGCACTTTGGGAGGCAGAGGCAGGTGGATCACTTGAGGTCAGGAGTTCGAGACCAGCCTGGCCAACATGGTGAAACCCCATCTCTACTAAAATCCAAAAATTAGCCTGCATGGTGCCGAACACCTGTAAGTACCAGCTACTAGGGAGGCTGAGGCACAAGAATCACTTGAACTCAGGAGGCAGAGGTTAAAGTGAGCTGAGGTCACACCACTTCACTCCAGCCTGGGTGGCAGAGCAAGACTCCGTCTCAAAAAAAAAAAAAAAAAAAAAGTAACAATTTAGTTCATTTTATAAGGATAAAGTCATTACATCTTAACACAGTCTTTTTTTTTTTTTTTTTTTTTTTTTTTTTTTTTTTTTTTTTGAGACAGAGTCTCGCTCTGTCGCCCAGGCTGGAGTGCAGTGGCCGGATCTCAGCTCACTGCAAGCTCCGCCTCCCGGGTTTACGCCATTCTCCTGCCTCAGCCTCCCAAGTAGCTGGGACTACAGGCGCCCGCCACCTCGCCCGGGTAGTTTTTTGTATTTTTAGTAGAGACGGGGTTTCACCATGTTAGCCAGGATGGTCTCGATCTCCTGACCTTGTGATCCGCCCGTCTCGGCCTCCCAAAGTGCTGGGATTACAGGCGTGAGCCACCGCGCCCAGCCGAACACAGTCTTAAAGAAGAAACCACTTTCGAAAATAAGCAGCAGCATGACAACAGTCTGTGCTGCTGTGAAAACACCTAACATCTCTGCACCTCAGACAGCAGGGTTCTCATGCCTGCATCTGCGTTCAGTGGGCTGCAGAGCCGTGGCTGAAGTTTATGAAGAAAGTCCGACCCCATGCTGATATACAATTAGGAAGCAGTATTTTCACTGTGTTTTCAGATCACTTTAGGAATTCTCTGCTGCCAAATATAACAAGTGGCACTTCCGTACAGGCTGTCTGCAACACAGTCTGTGCTCTGGTCGTTGGACCTTTCTGCCCCAATTCCTTCTAAGTCGACTGTTCCGTCCTGCAACTGAATGGCTTTTACCAGCACACGATTTTGTAATCACACATTGGTTAGATAACACTGATTCAGAGTTATGAGCAGCTTCCACATTTCGTTATATGTAAAAACAAAAAAACAAACAAACAAACAAAAAAAAAAACCGCATCAATATCATCATTATTCACATGAGAAACTGGTAGACACAAGATTTTTATATTTTAATATTCGCTGGAAAGCTCAAATGTCTATCATTGGGAATAATGTAAGGTACTTTCCTTGAAAGTCATTTTGTTCATTTTTCAGGCCACAGCTGCAAATACCTCCATCTGAAGTGACATCTTTTGTAAGTCATTCTTTCTATAAAGGCGGCCGTTAGTGGAAGAAGTGGTTCTGCAGGTTCATAGCTCAGAGGCACCAGTGCTCTCCCAAGATAACCACAAAATCCACAGAAGACGCACCTGTGCACACTTCCTGTTTCTCACTCACAACGTTCCAGAAGGAACCCTGAATCCCAATGCCGCAGCGGGACTGAAGTTTGCTCTCACCCACACAATAAACCCAGGGAGCTCCCCCAACCCCCACCCCGAGGCCACAGCCTTGGTCCTCTGTCTGGTCTAGGAGGGCTCCTGCAGCTCCAGGCTAACAGGGAACAGAAGGCACCCACATGTCAGAAAGCCCTCCCAAGGCCTGGCGAGCACTTTTGTTTATGTGCCAGTCAAGTGCGTTTGACAATTCTACAGCCAGCTGTATGGCAGGCAGCGAGGTCCCCAGCAAATACTCAGGGCTCACGTTACTGAGGAAGGGAGGTGGACAGCGAGGTACCCAGGAAGTACTCAAGGCTCACGTTATGGAGGAGGAAGCCAGGCAGATAGTGAGGTACCCAGCAGGGTTCACGTTACCGAGGAGGAAAGGAGGGTGGAGACAAGCGGGCTGGACCAGTCTGTCATAACCTTTAGCATTTACAAGGCTCGCTGAAGATTATCCGATTTGATCTTAACAGCTCACAAGATAGGCAGAGGCATGACTGTTTTCACTTCATAAAAAGATCCCGAGAACTGATGATGAGCACGTGAAAGGCTCCCAGAAATCATCCTCAGATCATCTCTCAGTTGTATACATGTGACAATATCTCAGTCACGTCCCCTCTCTGCAGGGGAATTTTACTGCCGACCTGCTGTTCCTTCGAACCCCTGCCCTCTCCTGCATTTCCGCCATGCCCACCATCCATGGGGAGTCTGCACCACCCACCCCCGCTGCTGCTGACGGCTTGGGTCACCCTGATCTTTCAGTTCCACCGGCAGGGACCTGTTCTTCCTTCAAAGGCAGCTCAAACTCACTCATTGTGTGAAACCTTTTCCAGCCATCACAACTGTCATGTGTAAAATCAGTCTATGGAATGCTTCATTTAGGAGGAGCTTATGTTGCCTCATTGGCTGTGAGCAGGGCCAAATTCTGAGCAAACCCGGTGGTCCCCTCTCCCCATCTCTGCTCCAGTGCACTTAAAACAAGGATTCCTGGAAGCACCTTTTGAGTCCAATTCATGCATGAGTCTGCCCCACACCCTACAGAAAAGCCCTGGTGGTCGGCGGTCAGGGCTCGGGGCCCCCAGGTGGGTAAGGAGAGCTTAGCGCCCTCTCTGGACTTGTCGCTCAGAGACCCGCGGCTGGAAGGGAAGAAACTTTCATCCTGTGAAACATCCAGGCCCCAAGACCCACTCAGGAGCAGAAAACGGGAAAGGAGCCTTCAACAGACCCACGGCAGGGTAGACAGCAGGAGTCTCAGAGGCTACCAGGGAGAGAGGGAGGCAGGCAGTGAGGCCAGAGGTGATGTGGCCGGGAGGGAGTTGATGTGACCAGAGGTGACGTGGTGGGGGGATGACACGGCGTGGTGTGGGGAGGAGATGTTGCCAGGGGCAACGTGGCCAGGGAAGGAGACACGGCTGGAAGGAAGTGACGAGAGGGGTCTCCAGGCCTCAGACTATGCCTCAATTATGGATGACATTTTAATTAAGATGTTTTATCTAACTTTAACGAAAAGTAACAATTTAGAACCATTGTGTACATTTAAAGCACGGTACAAATAGAGCCCATTTCCCAAACCAAAAAACAGTGCATTGAAGGAAAAAGTAACAGCTCACAAAAAAAAAAAAAAACTGAGTAAAGAAAAAAATTCATTTAAGATCAGAAATAAAGAGATTCTACAGCTCTTCTAGCCCAATCCCCACCCTAACGTGAATGGGGGGAAAAAGGAAGTAGATTCTAGTCAGTCAGAATTAAAGACAAAACCGATCCACTTGACTTTCTACTCGACAGAAAACAACAAGCTCATGAAGGAATCCCTACAGGCAGTAGCTTTAGTAGTTCCCAAAATGCAAAATTCACCTACAAATTAAATCCACTGCTAAGTGTGTATAGAGTAATTTTTTTCATTATTGCCTTCCTCATCCCCAGGGGCTTTTTTAGACTTTTTTTCCCCAATTGCCTCCAACACCCAGGAAATTTACACCCCACAAGTAAACCGTGTCTCGATTCATGCACAGCGTCCTTTGGAGCAGACAGTCCATTGCTCTAAGACGTTCTTGTCACCTAAGCCCGAGTACAGCCTGAGAACGCACAACACGCACTCACACAAACTCAGACAACAGGTGAGATATGGCACATGAGGAGGAAGACAAGATAAATGAGCTTCACCGACACCCCAGATCCGACAAGAAGTGACACACGCAGCCAGTTCGGGTGCAGGTGATTCCTAGAAAACAGCCAAGGGCAGAATTTGGAGAAGCAGCACCGCAGGCCAGGAGGGTCTGGGGGATTCAGAAGGGAGGGGTGCCCCGACCAGGTGCTGGGGCTTCAGAGGGGATTGGTGCCCCGATCACTTCCTGTGGGGTTCAGAGGGGAGGGGTACCCTGACCACGTGCTGGGACTTCAGACGAGAAGGTGCCCCGACCGGGTCGTGGGGGCGGCAGGACAAGCCCAGGATTCCGTCGTCACTTTTCACTCCCTACTCCCGAATCTCGCCCTGAAGTTGCAGCCAGTCCAGGTATTCATTTACCCACAAATTTAAGTATCTGTGAGTAACACAAGTCACTAATCCACACAGATCTGAGTCCACAGATACCTCCCAGAGATGCCACCATCCCTTCTGGTAGAAGAGCAGCCCAGGGGCCCACGCTGCTAGGAAGGGAGACTGTCTCCAGCCTGACGCTGCAGAGTCCTCAACACAAAGTCTACCTTCTGGAAACATGCCGTCTCCTACAGAAGCAACTAGGGGCATGTAGGGTTTTTTAAAATCTTTTTTTTTTCTTGAGACAGGGTCTCCCCTCTGTCACCCAGGCTGGAGTGCAGTGGCTCGATCTCGGCTTGCTGCAACCTCTGCCTCTCGAGTTCAGGTGATTCTTCTGCCTCGGCCTCCCGAGTAGCTGGGATTACAGGCACCTGTCACCACGCCCGACTAATTTTTTATATTTTTAAGTACAGATGGGATTTCACCTTGTTGGCCAGGCTGGTCTTCAACACCTGACTTCACATGATCCACCCGCCTCGACCTCCCAAACTGCTGGGAACACACGCATGAGCCACGGTGCCCGGCCCATATAGCTATTTAAATTTGACTAAAATTAAATAAAATTAGAAGTTCTCATTTACACTTCAAGCATTCAGTTACCCACAGGCGGCCACTGACCAGAGGCTGGTAGAGATGTCACACTCCACACTCTAGAAGGATCTAGGGATGAAATGGCTCTAAGATCATCTCAACATCTTTATGTTGAAGCTACTGAAGTTTTACTCTGATTATTATAGACATCAGCATTCTGCCACTTAAAAATGTCAGTGCTATTGCAATGATCAGATCTGTGACTTCCCAGCAGCTCTTCTCTTCCTGGACAGAGAACTGTAGAGCATCTGCACTCTGCCTCCATACTAAGGGATAGTAGAAGCCTCCGTGTAAAATCAGGGGCAGAAAAAAAATGAATCCCTAGTCCGCCTCTCCCCCTATGATTTTGTGAAACTCCTCTTAATATGCAGAATAACCACCAGAGTTGCAATGAAGAAGCATCCCTTGACCAGGAAGCAGCAGGGAAGCAAGAGGAGGGAGATGCGAAGACCCTCCGTTCCCTCTGGGACCCCAGGCCCAGCCAGGACTGAGAAGGGCAGCACAGCCCGGCAGACCTGCACACCTGATGCGACCTATACACACGGCTTCCCTGGTCCTCGGTCCCCTGCTCTGCCCTCACTGGCCACTGTGGCTCTGGGTAGAGGCAGCTCCCGGAGCCCCAACACCCACAGCCAGTCCCCTCCTTGCAGGTCTCAGCTGTGCTCTCACTGCCTCCCTGATGCTTCTCCTCATCATCCGCGTACCGAGTCCACTCTACCCCACAGCCCTTGCTACCGCCCACCCCACCAAGGAGCCTAGCACACAGCAGGTGCTCGAGACGACTCAACGGGCGGGCATACCAGGGTAGGGCTTGGAGTTCCAAGGGCCATGTCCTGCATACCACCACAAGTGCCCAGGAGGCTGTGAAAGGGGTCTAGGCTTCAAGTCTGCACTCAGCTTCTCCCAGCCCGAGGCCAAGAACCTCAAGGCAGCGCAGCTGGAAGCAGGATCCCAAACCCCCTTTCCTGCTCTTCAAGAGGAAGGGGGCCTCGGGGCACAACCCCATGGGGGCCTTCCTCCTGCCAGGCTGCCTGTCACAGCAGGGAAACCCACTCCCGTGAGGAGAAAACCACCAAGTACCACAAGGAGCCACGTCCCCAGCAGCATCAAAGGGAGCTCTTCTCAAGTGTCCTCCAAGAGCAGTGGCTACAGTTTTGGAAGACGTTGCACTGAAACCTGGGTGAGGCTGGCTTGGTCTGCAATCTAAGCCGGGTTGCTGGGGAGACACACTCTCTTGTAACTGACAGAGGCTGTTTGTGGCAGCCCTACCAAGACCGAGAATGGCAACTAATCTGAGATTTACTATCTATACTTTCTATTTGATGTTTAAAAGGAAAGCATCGTGAAGTCCCAGTAGCAAGGAATTTTCTATAATCTATCACATCAAGATACAGCAGAAATGTAGCTAAAATGTTCATAGGGTCTATGCAGAGGAAGAGACGGGTCTATTTCAGGAAAAGTGCTTGCTGACTTTTTAGAAACATAGTGAATTCCCTGCCAAGTAAAAGGTTGTTTATACTTTTGCTTTGAAAACAGAGGGAAAGTTCTTCCTTATTATTTTAATACAGTAAATATATTTAAGTGTTCTGGTAGACTAAGTATTAAATATTCAAAAGGAAGTAATTCTGTTTGGTCTATTTCATTCTTTAAATGTAGCTTTCAAAAACTGACAAATACCTGGCCGGGTGCGGTGGCTCACGCCTGTAATCCCAGCACTTTGGGAGGCCGAGACTGGTGGATCACGAGGTCAGGAGATGGAGACCATCCTGGCTAACACGATCAAGCCCCGTCTCTACTAAAAACGAAAAAAATTAGCCTCGTGTGGCGGTGGACACCTGTGGTCCCAGCTACTCGAGAGGCTGAGGCAGGAGAATGGCGTGAACCTGGGAGGCGGAGCTTGCACTGAGCCGAGATCACACTACTGCACTCCAGCCTGGGTGACAGAGCAAGACTCCATCTCAGAAAAGAAAAGAAAAAAAGAAAAAAAAGTGGCAGACACCCCATGTCTGCCCTGACTCCAGCCATCTCCACGGAGTGGACAGAGTTTGGGAAAAGCTCACTGTGGAGGCCCAGAAGGCCAGGCCTGGCCTTTTCTCAGCAGATGAGCAAGAGGGTCAGCCACCCTAGGGAAGAAGCCCATGTTTGCTATGTTACTGATGATATCCACATAAATTTGTATTTTGCCTCCCACACAGAACTGGGATCTATGTTTGAGCAAGCGGCTCGTGCCAACAGTCCCTCCATGCCATCATTTCCCTGACCTCCCCCAGAAGAGCCAGGCCAGGCAGCGTCCCCACACGGGCACTGGGGCCCAGGAAGATTCGGGTCCTGCCCCTCTTCTCTCTCGTCCTTGCTGTGGAAGCCCAGCAGTGCTGGCTGAACCCACGTTCACTTGGGGCATTCAGGAGAAGCCTCTGTGCAGAAATCAGCTGGGAAGCAGGGCTGTGTGTGCTGGCAGGTCACTCGAATGGATTTGCAGAACTCAGTTTTCAACACAGGTGCTGCCACCAAGTCCCTGATGACCTTTGTGAGCCTACAGCCACAGAGCCATTTGCGGCACTCTCACAATCTCTAACCACGCTGCACAGAGGCCCTGTTTATCCAAAGGACCATAAAATTTTCTGGGTAAACAAAGTTTGACATAATGAAATAAAGTGAAGTCACCACTTCTATTTTCCATTAATCCATTCATTCAGAAAAGTATCTCTTGAGTATGTGCATCAAAAACTGTGGAATTAGGATTTAGTCCATGCCTTCAAGAAATATACATCACAGAAGAAAAGGTATAGCTTGTAACTAACAGTGGTGAACAGGTAAGAAATACACATCGCAGAAGAAACGGTATAGCTGGTAACTGTAACAGCGGTGAACAGGCAAGAAATAAACATCATAGAAAGAAAGGTAGAGCTTCTAACTAACATCATAGAAGGAAAGGTGTAGCTTATAACTAACAGTGGTGAACAGGACAGAATCTCACAGGCTCATCGGGCGCCACCGAGGAGGAAGCCATGATTCACATCCACCTGCAGTAGATAAATGTTTCCTGGATAAAGTAACTTTTCTACAGTGATATCTGCTCCTTATTGTTTAATCTTGCTCGATAGGGTATTAAATTACCACTGTATGTGCTGCTTATATAAAATACATCATTGTCAGGGGAGGTTATAAAATAATACTTCACACAAGCTTGGGCTGTGAATGGTGCGAGGCAATGGGACGATATGTTCTCGTGTTCTCGAGACGCAGAAGGGGCAAGACCCTGCTTCCCTTCTCCTCCCCACCACCCTGTTCCCAGATGAGGGGCAGAGGCAAGGCCACCGTGCAGTCCTAGAGCTGGCTCCAGGGCCAGGACACCACGCCCAGACGCTCTGCGCCCCATGCGAGAAATACAGACTGTGGGGCAATCACCAATTTACCTGGCAGTGGGGAGAGTCCTTCATCAAAAGCCTGTGCTTCCAGGAGCCAGGACAAAGCAGGAGGCCCCAGGAAAACTGTTCCGGGTGCTCCTGAAACCTGGGCAGAGTCACAGTCTGGCAGGAAGCACCAGTGATGCAGGTGTGCCCAAGACTGGGAGGATGGCCAGATGCCTGGAGACCAGACCGGCCTGCAGGAGATGACAACTTCACTCTGCTTCATTAGAGATACAGTCTGGGCTTCACTTTTGTATGTGGAGTCTCACAGTACAGAAATATCACAAAGAGATTAGACTTTGTATACCCCAATTTTTTTAATTAAAAAACACATTTATTGCAACTAATTCTAAATCCAACAAAGAAAAATAAATAAGTATATAAAAGCATGCCTCCAAAATGTAAACCACCATCTCTTTACCCGTAGGAGACCCAAAATTTAGTTTATCTTTTCTTCAGTATGATCTCATTTTTTTAAAGCCATTACTGAGGTGTCTCCTCACTGCCCCATGAGGAAGTTCTTGGGCTCTTCAGGGCTCTTTGCTGTTTCATCATTTTTCAGGTTTAAGGGCAGGATCATTTTCCCACACTTGCTTGTTTCCCTGATCACCAATTTTTCACAAGGACATCATTGTGCCTCAGAAAACCTAGTAACTGAACTTCATTAAAAGTGAAAACAATAAGGACATGTTGACTGCTATGACAGCATCCTCAGTCACCGAATCTCCCTGGGGGACCACACACACCCCCAATCTCCTTGGAACCCCAGCATGCAGGTATCGCTGCAGCTCACAGGACTGACCCACCCTGGGGGAGGCACGAAAGCAAAGAGAAGAGAAGGCAGGTGACTCATTTAGGAAACTCGGGTGATCCTCTCGAGTCACGTTTCTCAGGGTGTCAGGGGACCAGCCACATGTAGGGAACTTCCTTGGCCTGGCAGGTGGCAGACTCCTGGGACCCTCCTCAGACACGTTAATCAGAGAATCTAAAGGCGGGCAGACTCTGAAAAGTATCTGTAAAGGAAGGACTTAGCTCTGCTGTGAGCCCACTACACGTGGGGTCACGCAGGATGCCGCTCCCAACGTCCAGTCTCCATTTCACCCTCCTGGGAGGAACACCCGTCAAGTCACAGAGCACGGTCTTCAGCGAACACCTTCCTGCGTGACCTCCCCTGTCGCCCAGCCCTGCAGGAGTAGCCGCTGAGTAGAGGAAACAAGTCTTTGCTCCTGACCCATCCACCTTGACGCTGGGCATAAGACCAGCACTGCTACGTCTCTGGGGAAAGGAGTGGCCCTGCACAGGAATGCACTTGGCAGCCCCAGGGAGGGGCCAGGTGTGGAGGACCCGGCCTCTGCCCACAGACACGTCAGCACAGCATCCTGGAGCAGAACCTCCAGCCCAACTGAGCCTACAGATGGCTGCAGCCCTGGACAGCACCTTCATGGTGATGCAGGGGACTGGGCCAGAGCAGCTCAGCAGGGCTGCCCTGAATTTGCAACCTGAAGAAGCTGTACAGTCGTACGTGTACTTTGCCTTAAGCCCCTAGGTTTTGGGGTCACTTGTCACACAGCGACAGACAGTGGATGTGCACAGACTCCCAGGCCACGATGGCCTCTGCCGGCCTCACCTAGGCTGTCTCATCTGTTCCCGTGACATCACGTTTCTGAGAGCCAAAGGCTGCCAGGAATCCGTCTTTCATTCACAAAGTCGTTACAAGCTCACAATACAAACTGAAAAAACCCAATCTGTAAAATACAACGTATGACGTAATACAGGGTGAATGCCCAGGCACATACACACACGAAACAGGCACAAGTGCGAAACAGGCGCATGCACAAACAATTGTACATGCATGAAACAGGTGCACACGTGAAGGTGTACACGCATCAAACAGGTGTGCATACACACGTGAAAGCACCAGACATGAAGGGCTGTCTTTGGAATCTGGTTTTTAGACATCTCCCTCACCCTTTTACATCTGCACGATCACAAACACAGCACACCACAGTACTGAGGGGAAGCCCCAGTTTCTCATGGGGGCACATGAGGCTTTTTATTTATGCCACAGGTTGCATCACTACATTCTAGAAATGCAAGGCCCCGCACTGCCAGGACTGGGTCAGGTCCACCCTGTGCTCCAAGGACCAAGCCGCCTGCCAGCCCACACGGACCTGCCCCTCGGATGGTACGGCTGCTTCTAAAACAGAGGCTCAGGCCCACCCAGAGACCTGCAGTACCTGTTATTAAATCAAGACTTGGCTGTGGGTAAACGTTAAGATTTTTATTAATCATGACTCTGAAACATTCAAAGGACCATAACTGAATGCTCCTTTCGCAGTCACGGCGTGTCCAGACGCTCATAGAGAAGGCCAGGGCATGGGAACCCATGGAGCCCCGACAAGGCAGACTTGGAGCTGTGTGGCTCAGTTAGCACCGATTTTGTGTTAACACTTGCCTTTTATATTCAGATTAAAATAAAAAATATGCAAAAGTAGCTCACATTCTATTTCAATTCTCTATTTTTGTAGTAACTGGGCCCCTTTCCTTCTGGTTTCCCAGCCAAGCGTTAAATAGGCCCAGCTGGGATTTGTTCAAGTCTGAGCCTCTGTTGTAGAGTAAGTGAGGGGGGTAGGGAGGGGAGCAGGAGTGGTGAGGAGGAGTGGGAGATAGGGAGGGACAGAGGGAAGGATAGAGAGAGAGAAACAGCCGAGGGCTGGAGGCAGGAGGGTTGCTCCCTGGCAGCCTCAGGCTCGCCGGTCCGAGGTAACTGAGCTGGCATCACGCATGCGGTGCCATCATATGACTTGGCTGACACGCACCAGAATTACAACAAGATGCTTCAGGAGAAGAGTAAGCACCAGCATCTTCAGGTTAGGGTAGAGTCCCGGTTTCACGCTTGCCTTGTATGACATTCTATAAATTGTAAAGATAACGCATTTTCTTACCAGCCACGCTGTTCCCCAAATACCAACTATAATAAAGACCAGACAGCATCTGAGTACTGAGCCTGTGTCAAGCCCCGTGAGGTAGGCATCATTTACTTTGCTAGAGAAAGAAACAGGCTCTGAGAGAAACTTCCTGAGGTGAGGCAGCTGTGTCCAAACCCACCTCGTGCCTCCTGACCCTGAACGTGGAGGACCCAAGTCATTCACATGAATAATTTACCTACATGCATGTCAGATTGAGATTCAGCCCCCAGATCTAATCATTTCTATGCAGGAATGTGTCAAGGAAGGTATACAATCCTATGAGTTCGAGCTGGGGGAACAAAGGCAGGCACCCTCGACACATACGTGGTGCGGAGGCGCGCGCCTGGTGCAGGGGCAGACAGTAGCACGTCCAGCCCTGCCCAGTCATACAGCCACCCTACCATGCCAGTGCAGGGGCCGCCACCGCGTCTCGGGGAAAAGTAGCTTCTCCTGCACAGGAATCTACCCCTGAAAGTGTGTTGCTGAGAAGGTTTGGACCAACATCTCAGAAATCAGACACCGTGTAACACGCTTATCTATACAGGCTGCCTATGTCAGGGAATCACCAATAATTCCCATCACGCCATCAATTATTTCTGGCAAATACTCATTATTCTAAGTTAACTGAGGCAACACAAGAACAACATAATGGAAATGTCAGAGTCAATCAGCTCTACCTGCTGAAGAGCTGGGACTAATGATGAAACCTAAGGAATCCTGCAAAAAGAAGTGCTTGGGCCCTCGATCCAGAACCACAGACCCCACCAACGAGGGTCTAAATAGGACAAGCCTCGGCCTGGAAAGGCTGGTGTACGTGGGTCCTGGGAGGAGCACCAAGAAAACTCAGGGGCAAGCCCCACGCAAGCTCGGCATGTCCTATCCCACGCAGTCGGCATCAGCCACAGGGATCTTTTGTTGTTTTTTGTTCAGGAAGGACCATATTAAAAAGCCCGGGGCCCAGGGCCTGGACTCCTCAAAGCTCTCCACAGAGCTGGGTTAAGTGGCACCTTCCCTCATGTTCAAGTCAACTATATATGGCTGCTGAGGGCATCTCAGAGCAGGTGCAACACTGAGCTTTCTTGCTGTCTGGGGAAAGCAGGAATTCCAGGCCTCTGCCTTCCTACCTCCCCAGAGGCTCTGGCCCAGGTGAGCTCAGCTTCTCCCAGGTAAGGAGCACAGACCAGCTTCCCCCATGCTCCTCAGGTCACACAGGAGCGGTGCAGACCCTTGCACCTTGGCAGGAGCCCTCGCAACCCACCCCAGAGGCAGAAGCCCAGCCCTGTGGCCCCGGCCTGGCAGGAGGCAGCTGCTGGGGCCCCTGCTCAGGGTTCAGCACAGCGAGGTCCAGCCACAGCAGGTGAGACATCCACCACCCGGCCATTCATCTTTAACCTAAAACAGACACAGGAATGCGGCAAGGGGTTCCTTCCCCTGACAAACCGTCCATCCTGTTCTCATCTCTCCCTCCTGCCCCAGTTACTGTGCCCAAGGCCACCCAGCACTGTGCCCAAGGCCTGACTCCCAGTTTCACAGGGAATCCAAGACGATTATGATTTTGAGAAACTGGGAGCTACATAGAAAATGAGTCGGTAAAGCCAGTGTCCACTGATCCTCCACTCCACACAGCGGAGAACAGTCCTCGGGATAAAACTCACGGGGCAGGGAAGATGCGATCAAGGCGGGCAGGACAGAGGAGCCGCAAAGCGGGTGGTTCAGGGAACAACGCCACGTAAACACAAACCTAAAGTGCTCAGCGGCTGGAAGACAAAACACAGGAGACAGAAACACTGATCGTTTAAAAAGAAAAAAAAAGCCTCACTCTTAAGAGTCAATCAAGATTTAAGTTCTCAAGTCACAAGGTATCAGCACAGACCTCTCATAATGCCTGAAACTTGGGGCAGTAAACACGTGAATCAGCTCTCCCAAGTCCATCGTTTTCTTTGATGAGCCTCTTGAGTCTCAGGCTGGTTTCAAAATAAGCGCTTCTCTGTTTGTTGATGATTTAATAATTAACATACTTGAAAACACATTGACTTCCAAATTAATCTGCTAATAAAATATTAATTACCACACTGGCTGTCATCCACAGAAAAAAACACGATCACTTTCTGGTTGTAAAAACATTAGAATTCGAAGCCCCTTTGGCCATCTGAACAGCCCCTGCTTTTTACAAGGGCATTCCAAAGCTAAACTGAAAAACTAGTCCAGGCCGTGATCGCTGGGGGGTCGGACTTGCCTCATCACCCCACCTCCCTTCTGGAATTAGACAGACCTTAGACTCTTAGTCTGATGGGAAACATTTACAATCTATTCTCTCCGAAGCTACCTGGAGGATTCCCTGAACATGACAAAGCCTTGGTCTCCACAACCCCTTATCTGACAATTCTCTCGGCCAACTGTCAATCAGGAAATTTTCGAATCTACCTATGACCTGGACACCCCTGCTTCCAGTTGTCCCACCTTTCCAGACCAAACCAATGTACATCTTATATTTATTTGATGGATTGTCTCATGTCTCCCTAAAAGCTATAAAACCAGGCTGGGCTCTGACCCCCTCGGGAATACATTCTTAGGATCTCCTGAGGGCAGTATCAAGGGCCATGGTAACTCATTTGGCTCAGAATAAATCTCCAAATGCTTCAGAGTTTGACTCTTTGCTGACATGGTACCTTTCATGGGTATTCATCTGGGGGACTCACAATCAACGGGAGGCAGCAGTTGCCCACTGTGCAAAAGTCTCTGCAGGATTGAACCTCTGGCATGGCGACTCCAACCCCTAAAGCAGCAGCTCTACCACGTCCCACGGCCTGATAGGCCTGCACCTCCCGGACTTCTCATTTCAGAGTCTCAGCAACAAATCTACCAAATGTCATCAACATCACAGAAGATTCCTCGAAGCATTGGGCTGTTATTTCTCCCCAAGTTTACTCTAGAACCAGAATGGCAATACTCGGAACAGGATGGTTCTCAGTCACTGACCCTCCTGGTAAATACACTGTCTCCAAGGCCCTTTCCCGCCAGCCACAGCTTCCTTGAGTCAGGCTCGAAGGCCACCTCCCCAAGAAGGAAACCTCTTCAATCCAGCAATCACAGCTCCTGTTCCCATCTAGAGCTTGTCTGCCAGGAAGGGAAGACTCCTCATTCCAGAGACAGCAGGTGCCACAAACTCAGGGTTGTAGCCATTGCAAAGGCAAACACTCATGAAATTAATACACTTTTTCCTTCTTGGATACTGACGTTTCCTCTTCTGGAGGTCAGCCAAGGCCATCTGCACGAGTCACGAGCATGATGGCTCCAGCCCCTCCTTCGGTGTCAGCAGTGGGGCTGTGCTCTGAGACCCTCCTGTACCAGCCGGGCCATGCACCTGTTCCCACCACTGCTGTCAGCAGACTACAGCGATTCTAAAATAATCAGCAAGCTGAGGTTCCGAAGGATGCATTTTAAAGAAAAATGTGTATGTTTTACTACATGAAATCAGCTACAACTTTTGCTACTCCAGAGGCTTTTTGTTTTGCTTTCCTCAAGGTTTTCTACAATGATCCCGACAGTCAAGGTTCCCAGTTACAGGCAGAGGGTTGGGCAGGCCGCGTCTGATGTTTAACACACACAGAGGATCCACGTCAAAGCATTTTCCCTGTTCACCTACATCATCGGGACAAACTTTAAGCAGTAATAATCTCCCTGTCTGGAAAACTGAGCTCACTTGAGAACTAATGTAACAAATGTGTTTGACAAAGTTGCAGGTGGACATTTTAGTGAATGAATCACTATTTCAAGGAGGATAAAGGCTCACTATTCAAAGGCATGTTTTTGTCAAGTTTTGTAATTTCAGCTTCATGCATTTAAATCATGAAGTGAGGCTTGTACCTGATACATTACAGAATCTCTACAAAATAGACAAAATTCCAATTCTGCACATTCACTCTCATTCTTTTCCATATGCATACGCATGGTGGTAATTTAAGTTGGCATTCCAGCAGAATTTCTAAATTAAACTGTCTTCTATTTTAAACACTACGTGTCAAACATTACACATTCCATTGTTAAACATTTATAGCAGTGTCTGTATGGCCAGTTTTAAAGATTTCTTCCTCACTAAAAACAAGCGTTTAAACAGTAAATGGTCTACTCTAAAATATTCTAGAGACAGAGATACATTTGGAGAGTGGACACACTTAACACAGAAATCCGGAACATCAAACAGGCACAACCAGCAGTGAGGGTGGAAGGGGCGCCATGTGAGTGCCCCTAAAAACACACACAAGCCTGGCCGCTTAAAAGGAATGAATATAGCTCAACACTCCTATGTGAACATTGATGTGTCTACTGCCTTACAGAATCCTCCTAGCTGAGCTGCAGGAATCTTCCTTGGAGCCTTTTCTCACCTACACTGCCTACAGGTGCCCACTGGGCTCCCTGGGCAGTATCGTGTCTTTGTTTAGAATATCACAGTATTTGGAGGCCTGTTTAATCCCAAATTGGAGCCTTATCATAACTCAGACACCATCCCTCAGGGCTTGTGGGCCAACTTCGGCTAATGCATTCTGCTCCACAGTGCCCTGCAGATGGGCTTGGTGCATCCACACGATTTTAAGATTTGGGGCTGCCGTTTTCTGCAGTCACAGATGCGGACTTACATATTCATCATGACTGAAGGCAGCACGTATTTTTATGTTCCTTCTGTAATGGTAATAATCATGGCAACATTTCCCCGATCCTTAAAAAAGCCTCCTAACAGCAGTTGCATTCCACCCCCTTCCTTCAAATTAATAAAATTTACCAAACTAGGTGAAATCAGTCTTCATGAGAAAGTGACAAATCAGTGTTCACACAATGGCATAGTAGCTGGGCGTAGAGTGTAGGTCAACATCCCAAACTAAGCACCCATCACAATTATTCCCAACTCGCAGGAAAGCTAGAAAAATTAGAATGCTTAAAACATACTTATAAATGAAAATAACAAGAAACCAACGTTTCTGAGGAGCATTTGTTAGCCAAGCAAGGAAAGTCATTAACCAGTGCTGATTACATTGCATTTGATTACAGCAGCCAAAGACGTGTCCAGAGGAAGAGACCTTTAAAGATTAGTGTTTCAGTAAGAATGGTTGCTTAACAAGATCAGACTACTGGGCTACACCAATCATCAATTAAAAAGCAAGGCAAACGAGTGAGAGTCATTTTCCTTAATCCTTAATGTGTCAAAAATTACCACATTGGTCAAGCTGGTCTCCAACTCCTGACCTCAGTTGATCCGCCCGCCCCGGCCTCCCAAAGCGCTGGGATTACAGGCATGAACCACTACGCCTGGCTGAGAAGTGTTTGACAGAGGCTGAGGGGAGGCTCCTGTCCCTTCCTGGGACATCCACATCTCACCCAGCTTCCCACACCGACTATGACACTCGAAGCATCACAGCAAGGGCAGCTGCATCCCCGCAGTTTTCTACACTAATGCCACAGCTATGTGAGCATCCACAGCCCTAGAGCTACCACTCAGCCTTATCGTGCTGGCACAAGCACAGCGGAAACAACCAAGTCCCCAAGAGGGAGGAGTGGGGACCCAGGGGAGTGAACCAGGAGGGAGGAACGCGGCCCAGGAGAGTAGGGAGGAGTGGGGGCCCTGGGGATTGAACTATGAGGGAGGAGTGGGGGTCCAGGGGAGTGAACCAGGAGGGAGGCGTAGGGGCCCAGGGCAGTGAACCAGGAGGGAGGTGTGGGGGGGCCCAGAGCAGTGTACCAGGAGGGAGGAAGGTTGAGTTCGGCCCAGCAAGTGAACCAGGAGGCAGGAGTTCCGCCCAGCGAGTGAACCAGGAGGGAGGAGTGTGGTCCAGGGAGTGAACCAGGAGGGAGGAGTGTGGTCCAGGGAGTGAACCAGGAGGGAGGAGTGTGGCCCAGGGCGTGAGCCGGGAAGGAGAAAGGAGGAATGCGGTCTGGGGAGTGAACCAGGAGGGAGGTGTGTGGTCCAGGGGGTGAGCCAGGAAGGAGGAATGTGGTCCAGGGAATGAACCAGGAGGGAGGAGTGCAGTCCATCGGTGTAGGGAGGAGTATGGTCCAGGGGAGTGAACAAGGAGCCTCTGGGGGTAGCAAGTTCACACACCACAGATACCTCCCAATCTATCCGCGTGCAGGAAGGGGACGGAAACCACACAGGATTTGCAGTGCTTTCTCCTCACAGATGAGGAGGATACTGACTCATGCATGAAATCAGAGCTAAAGTTCTACCACAGGGGGAAGACGCTTCACAGACCCAAATGGGTGCAAAAAGAAACCAATCATACAAGATCAGTGGATGGAACGGGATCAGAAATTTAAGCCTGTAACAAGCTTTCAGAAAAAACTTCACTTGATCTGCAAGATGACTGCAGCTCTGCTTGATCATTTCTGCAAATGTCTAACTCGCGATGAGCCATCTCAGAGCCGTTCAACAGGAGTAACAAAATCAAAACGCCAAGACATCCTCCGTATTTTAGATAGCCTGCAACAGTATGGAAATGAGCAGCGGTGCCAGAGCTTTCAAGTTTGTTTGAAGTAAATTCCAGCATGAGGGCAGCATCTTCCTGGCTGAAGCAATGAGGTGGGCTCCTGCTCACCGCATGGGAGACCAGCTTTCAGCTCAGCTGCTGTCAAGGGTCTGCAAACCATGATCCCCGGCCGAGCCTTGGCCAGGGAACCAGAAGTGATTTTTACACTTTGAAGTTTTCACAAAAGAAATATATGTAGAGACTTCTGTGGCCCTCAAAGTATAACACGTTGCCTACCCTGCCCTTTACAGGAGCTTCTAGCTTTGGTGTCAGTTACAAAGTGTTTCTATAAAATAATGTCACTGATTCTCAAGCATGTCAGGAAAAGTCACACTTCTCAACAACCCTCAATGGAGATGCACCATCCAGTGTTTCACACAGATTTTAGTTTTTTAAAAGCCAAACTAAGGGAGGTAATTCAGCTAAGTATTATAGTAACACAATTTGAGATACTTAATGATGTGTGACAACAGAATAATTGGCATTCCTGTGACACAATAAACTAGCTCAAACACAAAATAACAAATCAAAGCATGTTTTGGCCCCTCAAAGTGATCAGTGAAATTGGAAATAACATTCAGTTAAATGACACTTAAAAAAAAAAAAAAAAAGCAAAAACAAAACAAATACCACTACACCATCACTCCTTAAATTTATTTAACTACTGTTGCCAAATAAAATGGAGAGACTTCTTACTGCAGGTTAATAATCAGCCATCGTCACCATGAAATAGACCACTGTGCAGGCTCAGGCCCTCCAGCCCACAAAGGCAGGGGGAGGGGGGAGGGAGGAGAAACGATGGCCAGAAAGAAAGGGACAGGGCAACCATGACCCACTCAGCAATTGTACCCTCCCACCTTTCTTCTGGACTTAAAATTTTGGAGCCATCTGGGTTTACCTTCCTATGTCCATAATTCAGCAAGTTCTTGAAGCCAGAAATTTACCATGTTTCTGGCAGCCAAGTCCTCTCGGCCTTCCCCCATGTTTTAGGGCCTCATCAGCTCACCCCTGGGTAGTATCAATGGCCTCAAATCTCCAGTCAACCTTGCACTCCACAAACTGAAGTATGCCAAGAGCCACTCAAGGCTGCCACTTCTGTGACCAAAGGCTTTCGGAGACAGTCACCAGCACTGTACAAATCCATGTGGCTTCACCAGGCGCAAAGCGGCTCCAGCATTCCATCCAGTCTGTCGCTGCTACCATAGCTGTGAGTCTATGATGTGTCAGGAAGGGAAGGAAGGCACCATGTACATCTCATTTAAGCTTCAGTGTCACAAGGTGGATTTTGTCGTGCCCGTTTTATGGATCAGGAAAGTTTTAAGGAGGGCAAGCACAGGGCCTTGCTGACAGAGCAGCAAGCTCCGCAGAGGCCTGGGTATGACCCCCGCCCCACGTTCCCTGGGTCCTGATGTCCACTCCTCCCCCGTGGGAGCCTGATCCTGGGTCTGTCTGAATTGCCACCATTCCTAAGACACGAGTCACATCTGCCCACCTCCTCCTTTATGGGTTTCCCGCAGCCCAGAGGCGTGTGCTCTTCCATCCAGCCAGACATCACACTTCAGCACCTGCACCTGACACCACTTCAGCCAAAAGCTTACCTCAAACCTCCCCCAACACCTGCCGGTCACACAGCTCTACACCCCTCACCTTTCTCACACGAATTCTCATGTATTCCTGTGTAGCACCATCCAACTGATTGTAGTCTGAAAGGAGGAAGCTTTGTAGATAAGTCTACGTTCTACTTTACTCCCAGACCTCCGTCTTGCACGAGGCAACCGATTAACAGCAAATTCATTTAAGCACAACGTTTCCATTTGAAGAAACGCACAGCATAGAGCTCTGATCATAATTAAAAGCTTGTTTCATTCGTCATTTGAAATTCCATATACTGCTGCAACGGCAGCACCCCCTCCTCGCCAGGCTCTGCCCTAAGGACATCTTTCTTCCAGCGCACGACTCCCATCAGAACCCGGGCAGCGAGAGCCCCACAGGTTTCCCAGCGCCTCGGGCTGCGGCTTCCACGCTGGGCCGGCACTGACACCATGGGAGTCGTGCCCCCAACAACTACAGGATCGGAAGCTGGCCGACTGCTCTGTAGAATGGAGACATGTTAGTAATCCCTAATATTTCCACTGACAGGCTGCTCAGCTAAACTGGGAAAAATCCACAAAATAGAAAGAACCCATGGGGAGGAGCATTTCTCTCTCCAACCTGGCAGCAAACGGTGGCTGTGCAGACGACCTCTTCGGGATAACCATCGACTGCATCTCAGGTCAGTAACAGTCCCGCTGAGGGCCAAAAAATCAGCTCCCCCAGGCCCTCACTTCCTAAGGGTCAGCCGTCCCAGGCCACCTCTCCTGGAAGATCAGCTCTGACGCACCCACGACGGTCAGGAACCGGCTCTGGGACTCATTTCCCAGGCTCCTGCCCACCGCCCTCTCTCTTCTTCCTCCTCCATCTCCCTCTTTCACTCCCATCCTCCCTCCACCTTTCACTTCCCTTCTCTCCTTTCCTCTCCCTCCCTCATTTCCTTTCAGCCCTCACCTTCCTCACTGCACTTCCCAATGCAACTCAGCTGACGCATTCTCAGGTCAGTAGAGGGTTTTCTTTCACTCTATGTTTTTATTGCAATGATCATTCTTAATGAACAGAAACCTGTTTCGGACCAAGTGGATGCCACCTCATGACCAACTGCTGCCCCGCGGCTCCGTGTCCACTCAGTGTCCTCACGCACAGGCGCCCAGCAGTATGGCTGTGACCAGAGGTAGCAACATGGGACACGGGAGAGGTATTCCAGCCAAGAGGCCCTGCGAAGCCTCCCCAGCAAACCAGAGCAAGGCCCAGGGCGGTAGGGAGAGCGCTGTGCTCATGCCGTAGGCAGTTCAGCTTCTGCAAACTGTCCATCGACTGCAAATTACTTTGTTTCCATGGTTACAAAAGAACCATAAGCATTCCGAAATATGTTCTTGGTTTCATGTTTTGCGAAATCTAAGCAGCATTATATGAAAAATCACTGAATTCTGCCCGAGGCTCTAGGGGTGTTTTCCTCTCTGAAAGGAGCCCCTTCCGGGACTTGGGATTGAGTGACAGCCTTCAAAATCACGGTTATCCTGGCGGTAACAGGGAACTCCTCAGCCCGTCAGGAGCTGGGGCCCTCGACAGCCCCCACGGCTCCACACGCCAGTGTTCTGAGGATCACACGTGTGCAGATAGCAAAGTTTGCTGCACACACGCCAGGTGCTAACAAGCCGCAAACGTCTCACTCATACTTGCTAACCACATCTCTTCTCAGCCTCCACGGCGTTTCACACTCTGCCTTTATATAGAGATGAACCATGCGTCCTGAGCGCTACAAAGATTCACCTCCTTCTGGGCAGAGGGGTGCATCTTTCCATCACGGGGTCTTCACGCGAGCCAGCACAGGATTTGCAGAGTGGGCGAGTCTAATGTTGATGACACTTTCTCAATATTCCCTTCACACCCCTCCAAAAACAAGAGTACTGCCAGCTTCTTACCGAGGTTGTAAAGAGGAAAATATTTCTCTTATTTGTCACTTTTAAACGTAATACTTGTGACGAATGTGACTCTACATGTACACCATAAGCACCCACACCATGAACATTCTGCTGTCCCGTGCCTGTATTCACAGGTCACAAGGACAAAACTTCTCCATAGTAACCAAAATATATATATATATATATATATTTTTAACATGACTTCCACTCATCTGAAAGTCACAGATGTGGCTTTTCCTTCATAAAAAGATCCAAATGATCCACAAACCAGGTTTAATAAACATGTTGGTCCAGGTGGGAAAATGACCCCTCAGCCTCCCTCCCCTCAAAGACCAGGGCAGCCAGGAAACTGCGCTCTCCAGTCAATGACAGCCGGCAAGATTCCCTAAATAAGCAGCTGGAAGATTCCCATCTGGCAGAGCGTGCCTTTCAAGACTCAAGATGTCCCCGCTCCCTGAGTGTCCTACAAAGAACAGACTACCCAACTGAGGACTGAGGCAGTAAAGAAACATGTTTTTGGCCGGGTGCGGCGGCTCGCGCTTGTAATCTCAGCACTTTGGGAGGCAGGCAGATCACAAGGTCAGGCGATCGAGACCATCCTGGCTAACACGGTGAAACCCCCGTCTCTACCACAAATACAAAAAATTAGCCAGGCGTGGTAGCGGGCACCTGTAGTCCCAGCTACTCAGGAGGCTGAGGCAGGAGAATGGCGTGAAGCTGGGAGGCAGAGTTTGCAGTAAGCCGAGATCGTGCCACTGCACTCCAGCCCGGGTGACAGAGCAAGACTCCGTCTCAAACAATTAAAATAAATAAAATTTAAAATGTTTTCAGCAAATAGCATCATCGAGCCCCAAATGAGAGGTACCATTTTCATTCTAGGAGGGAAACACTACAAAGCACGTACATTTTAGCCCCATAAGTGAATTCTTCGGGCGTTCCTGTGTCCGCTGTCAAATGCAGCACATCACCTCAAAAGGCAAAGTTCTATAAGTCACATCCAAGGAGGGGAAAAATCATTCTAAGTTTTAGCAATCCAGTAAGAACCTGATCCAGAGAAGCCTACTTGTTCCAGACTCGAAGCAGCAATATATTGCTACAATGTAATGAAAACAAAGGGATGATTAAGAAAATTTCAATGCTAATAAAAGACAAAAACGTAATTGGATTTATTCTACTCTAGACAGAGCAGCCGGGCAGTTCACCCATACGTTATTATCGTTGGTGTTTTTCAGGCAGGGTCCAAACTCTGTCAACAAGGCTTGACAGCAAGGGCATGATCTCCACTCACTGCAAGGTCCACCTCCCAGGCTCAAGCGATTCTCTTCAGCCTCTGGAGTAGCTGGGACTACAGGTGTGCAGTCATCACGCCCAGCTAATTTGTGTGTTTTCAGTAGAGGTGGGACTTCACCAGGTTGCCCAGGCTGGTTCCCTGGGTCTCAAGCTCCCAGGCTCAAGCAATCCACCCACCTCGGCTTCCCAAAGCGCTGGGATTACAGGCGTGAGCCATCACGCCTGGCCCTTTTTTAAAATTTTCTTTTTAAGTGATTAATGTGCTTCAGAGTCTTGTCGGCATTAAAAAAAAAAAAAAAAAAAAAGTAGTAGTAAATTCTGTAAGGGAAAGAAACCATTAACACGTTTTACACTTCTCAAAACTCAAAACTGAAATGCTAAGAATAAATGTATTTTATTCACAGAAGCAGCATTCTTAAAGTTCTGTAAAAGTGGTACCATGGACACCACCACATCACAGACGAGCGTGGCAGGACTGCTCAGATTCAGAACACATTCTGAACAGTCCTCCTGCCCCTTTCTTCAATGGGAACACTTTATTCTGTCTTTTATTCAAATTAAGTATCTTGCAAGGGAGTTGAAGAAAACTGCAGAGCAGATTTTAAAACTTCATTGCTTTTCTCAATTTTCGCCACATTCTGATGCATTTTACTGACTACACGGCCAATAAGCTTTTTGCATCGATAAAGACAATGCACCTTGTAGCAATAGGCTTTTTCTTTTCTATACAAAGATCTATAATTTCAGCTAGTAAAATGGGCATTTCACAAATATTTTGCACAATTCCTAGCACAGATTTTAGCAAAATAAAACGGTTATCTTTCTGCAATTAAATAACCAAGCATGGGAAACTGCACAGTTAAAATAACCATTCCATTATTTTATATAAACACAAATGAGAAAGTCGAGTATGCTTTGGAAAACACTATTTCCATATGCCAACAATGAAGCAGAAGACAGTTCCTCAGCCTCATATGACATTTGACAACCGAAGTATTCTGACCCAAGCCCAGCCCGGTTAAATGGAAATGAAGTAAACATGTGAGTGACTGAGGTGGGGCACTCTGATAGTCACAGTCCAGGAAAGAACAGCTAACATCTTTCTTCTTCATGGGAAAACCAAAACATACTCGAGAGACCTTGATTCTTTAAAACACAGTCTGCCCCAGTACTAACCTTAAGCTCCCATTGATCAAGATTGCTCTAACCACAGAGGTGTTTTTCCAGGCCCTCGAAAATCACGGACATGGTACATACACAACGTTTTCAAACACTCAATGCTGCCAATTTGTTAAATGTGCTGTGATACCAGAGGTCTTGTGCAGGACCAGAAGCGTCGCAGCCAGAAGCGTTGCAGAACCTGTCCTGGTGTTCAATGCTTTGTGTGTGCAAAACCTGCTGTTACAATTTACTGGGCTTAATGTGATTCAGTTCGTCACAGAAGAGAGCTATGACATTTACATAATTCCACGCATGGATTCTCAGGTTCACCTTCCACAAGTGACTGCTCTGTCCACGAGACGAGACAGCGGAGGGAAGACCCAGGAAAGGCCTGGGAGATGCCAGGTGCTCACAAACTGCTATCAGTCTGCTGGTTTTGGCTTAAAGGAAAACAGACATAGAAGAAACTAAAAGGGCTCATTACACCTAATATCACAATGTTCTCAACTTTACCTTAGCCAAAAATAAAAGCGGAAAAGCAAAACTACTCCAGGGCATGATTCCAGTGCTAATCTGAAACATGGAATATTTAGAAGACAAAGCTTATTGTGAGTGCAATTAATATACACACAAAACACTGGTTTCACAAAACCCAGTCTTTGCAATTGCTTTTATAAAAAGTAAAATTTTCATGAGGATCACATACATTAACTGATTTTCAAATGAAGGGACTGGTAAACTTCAGAGCATATGATTTCTGCCACATACGAGGGGAGCAGTGAGAGAGAAGAGCTAGGATCAAGTGTGCTGAAGCTGTCCTAGGACTGAAATTCAGTTTCTGCCAAAACAAAAACACAGGACTCTGTCAACTTCGATAGCAAGCTCTGCTTGAGAGCGTCAAGATGTTAAAGTTGCAAAGGGGCTTCTCCCTGTATGGGCACAAGTGATCCTTGCAAAAACATTGCTCAGCATCATCAAAAACCAGGAAAGAACACAAGCCTTCCACACATGAAAGGGCAGAAGGGAGCAGTGTCCAAGCTTGCTCGGCAGAACTGTTCCCGGAGGAGAACAGCACAGAGGACGTCACAGGGAGGGCAGAGCAAGCAACAGCAGCTTCCCTCTCGCCACAAGCAGGGCCTGAGCCAGGGGCGCAGTCTCCTCCAACCTGACAAGGAGGCACGAGGAGCCACAGAGAAGTCAATTCAGGGTCCTTTTCAGAAAGGGGCAACAATGAGAAAATCTGGTCTTACTCAACCCCCCCTCCTCCGGTAATAGCTGAACTCGCACCTGCGTCTGTCACGTTCCCCAACCCCTCTTGCAGATGCTCTTCCTGCACCCGGGTGCCTGTCTCCGTGCTGCTCCTGAGGCCACACCTGTTGCCATCCAATAGTGACCAGGAATTCACCTTTGTCCGGGAGAAGCAAATGCAGAGTTCACACACTCCTGTACAGGTTTACTGGACGAGAATCTAACTGCACTGTCCAATTCCAGATGTGCTGGTACCAAGGAGAACGCTCGATGTCCAGCATTTATAAACGGTATCAGTGGGTTCTCCTGGGACTCCCAGGCAGCCACACGAGGGAGGGAGCTGTTGCCCTGTTACCCCGAGCCAAAGCAAGGCTGAGAGGCAAACACCACAGGCCACATCACACTCGAGCACCGACTCTTGACAGTTGCTCGTTCGTGTGTTAAGAAGAGTTCGGGGTACAGGAGTCAGACAGGCCTGATCTCAGCCATGGGACAGCAGTGACTGTGCCCAAGTCTCGTATCTAAGCCCCGACTTGCCCATCCGGCCTTCCTTCAGGAACAATGCCCACCTCACAGTGCTGCCATGAACGCTAAGTCAGCAAGTACATACACGATCAAATTCATTTCAACTGTGCTTTCTACAACAAGTTAATACAACCAGGCGCTATCATTCAGACTGAATAACCAATATTAGAACAGAAGATAAGGCCAGGGATGGTGGCTCAGACCTGTAATCCTAGCACTTTGGGAAGCTGAGGTGGGTGGATCACTTGAGGTCAGGAGTTGGAGAGCAGCTTGGCCAACATGGCAAAACCCCATCTCTACTACAATTAAATTATCTGGACATGGTGGCACACACCCTGTAACCCCAGCTACTAGGGAGGCTGAAGCATAAGAATCACTTGAACCTGGGAAGTAGAAGTCGCAGTGAACGGACATCGTACTACTGTGCTCCACCCTTCCAGCCTGGGTGACAGACGAAGATTCTAGTAAAAAAATAAAAGGTCAAGATGAAAAGTGATTGCCAAGGTCCATGTTCCATATACTTCAAACATAAATTTCATTAGGTGGTACTTGATCAACTTGTTGTTTTCTTCATTACAATCTTGTATATCCTTCTAATATGGCTCAAAATGTATACATTTGAGCACACCTCGAGTATAACAAAAAATAAGGTGCCTATATTTCATAAATGAGCAAGTTCCAGTAAGGCTGCATCCTACTCTAGTTAATCCTTTGACAACGTAAAACTGAGCCATACTGACATAGCACTGACACATGGTACAAGAAGAATGACCTCCAATTAAATCGCTAGATTTAGAGAACACATAAACATAATTTATCACCAATTCGTCAGAGATTGGCAAGATTTTAAAGGAAGAAAAACTATCGGGACTGTAACTAGGAATAAAGGCAAACATAAGCACGAGAAATTAGTCACGTTTAAATCAATACCCTTTCTGTGGGGCCGTAATAAAGTATACACAACAGGTGTGCAAGCTGTCATGCTAAGCTGTCACCAAGCTCTCTATGAAGGTAGTAAGAGCGTCCCAAGTCGCACAGCCTCATATTCCTATTTAAACCCTAAACAGCCAACACCACACTCGGCACACAGTGAGAACTCTGAAAGCTCAGAGGAACGCATGATGGGATGAAGGGCCCCAGCCCTGCCGTCACCCTGCTGCTTATTAAAAATATAAAACAAGGCCCTGCCTTCAAGGTGCTCAGATCTAACTAGTACAAGGTTTTGCTTTTCACAAGTTAACTATGAATGATGAAGACCCTCAACAGCTGTGTGAAATGTAAGGCAACCTGGTAAGAGGAACTTGGCCGAGACTAAACCCAGAGACGGTTTTTTAACCACAGAAGAGGAAAGAACTGAAGAACCTTACAGAAAGTTGACAGCAATTTCTATTTCTCTATGGTAGAACCTGGAATTTACCTTTGAGACAGACTGTCCTTCTGTTCTGAAAAATCAGATTATTCTTGCAATCCTCCATCAGAAGTAGAATTCCCAAAGGCATGGAAAACCAAGTACTAATTTTAAACCCCCCCCAAAAAAACTACCTATGATCTTAGGTGTGAGATTTAGTATTCTCAAATTCCAATTTTGGAAATATTTTGCACAAAGTCCTTATTTTCCCTGTTTACTTGAAAGCTCTCTATTCTTTTGTCCTAAATATCTTCTTTCTCATCCTTCCAAATAGTATCTGAAGATGAACTTACATATCGTTTTCAATGTTAACAAAGAAGATACTACATTTGTCATGAACTGTTTAGATTCACAACACTAGGAGGGATTTTGCTACATCGTGAGGAATAACACAAGGCAGTAAATACGCCACGAATAAGGAACAGTAGAAAGTGGACACATTTCCTGATGAGTGGCGATTTCTCATTGAGCTGCTGACAAAGTTATCATATGGAAAGCTAGACAGCTACTATGTTAGTTCTACTTCACTTAAGTGACCGAGTCATTGATGTTTCGGTTCCCTCTCTCGTCTGGGGATGAGACACACCTCACAGAGCTGTTTATGATTTCAGGAACACAAACATCAAGGAAGTGACTGTTCCTAAATCGTTGCAGAGGGTACAGTTACCTGCCAAATTTCAACTAGGTTGCAACAAACAACTGTTTTCTTCCTACACTCTCCAGTGCCAGCGAGATGGTGCATTCTTGGATCCCTGCAGGAGCCCTATTCCTGGTGCCACAGAGCACACACACATTTACATCCACATAGTGTACATATATGGTACACTGTAACATGTGTACCTGCATAGAGCATACACACATCCAAATACGTATAGTGTGCATAAGTGCACTACATGCGTAGAGTGCACACACATCCAAATCCATGTAGTGTACATGCATAGAGTGTACACATATCCAAATATATAGTGTACAAATAAGTTCACTACGTGTGTACAAACATAGAGCATACATACATCCATATAGCAAATGTACATAGGTACGCTAACATGTACGCACATACATAGCATGTACACCCATCTATATGCATACAGTGTGCACAGGTATACTATAACCTATATGTACATGCATATGGCATACACATGCACATTCGTATGTACACAGGTATGCTATTTGCTATATGTATACACATGCATATAGCATACATTCTTATCCAATGCACGTAGGTGCACGACAGCATGCATACACATGCGCAGTGTACACATATGCACATGTATACAATGTACATCAGTATACTAACGTATAAAGCGTATACACATATACAATAGTGTACATACATATGCAGCATGTATATGTATTAGTGTGTACATATCCAGAAGTTTATTCAGTGTGCATAGTATACATGCATGCTTGTGTGCACATATGTATATATACATCTGCAGAAATAATGTGCACATAACCACATGGTGTACATACACAGGTATGCATATGGCATTAAATACATGCATGTATGTACACATGCAGAACAGATAGGTGTCCAAGTAGTGTGCATATAACCATAGTGCCCATATACACATATACACGTGTACATGCATGCCTACAGCATGCACGTGTGTAAGACACATAGGTAGTGTACATACCTATACATTGCACATACATGCACAGTGGAAATACACGTAGTATGGGTACACCACATACAAACATGTACATTTATGCAGTACACATATACCGAGACCCAGAACACGTCATGAGTATTAACACTGCGGAAACACTTCCGGTTCTACCTAAGTGAATTTTTTTTCAAACTATCATAGAACTCATACAAAAAGGGTTTTAAGGAAATGAATAAAGCTAGTGACAAAAACAGTGGGAAGGGCACAACCACTTTCCCTCAGAGTTCTGGGGCCGGACCGTGGAAGTTCAGAGGTTTCCTAATGCAATACACATCAGAACTGACTCACGACGAAGGGCTCCTTAAAAATTAAAAATGTGTCCTCACGTTTTGGCCTTTGAGACAAAGCCTCTTAGTTAATCGAGTTCTGACTGAATGTGACTCACAGTACTCTGGCAGATTCTTCATTTTCTGGTGACACAGACGAATGTCCCAGGGTGAGGGCAATGCCAGCCCTTTCAGGGTCAGCTTTTCAAGGAGCGATGTCTGGCAGAACACAATCCAACACCATAGTAAGATCCCCCACCCAGCCACTTAGACGCTTTCGGGTACTTACTCTGATTGTTTCCCTTTCTTGAATTCAGCTGGAGGAAAAAAAAAACCCAAAAAATCAAAACCAAAAACAAACAGCGCATGTATTTGTGTGCCTGAAAAATTAATACATCCACATCCAACTTTCTAAATGAGACACGGCAGGTATGATGGTCACCGAACAGTGGCCACTGTTGACAAAATATAAAGTCTTCTGCAAACAGAAATACAGAAGTCAAGGGAATTTACTTCACATATTAAAGCTGTCAAGGGTGCTCATCAAAAATGTACTTAGAGGTTTACCTTTAAAGTTATTTTTGAAGATTTTTAAGTTGCAATACTTAAAAGCCTCTGGGAAAAGAAAGGATACAGGTATCTGGAAGATTTATACTAAATGATTTTCATGTCTTTTTGATAAAGTGAAATAAGGTCAGCCTTGAAGTAATGGGTTCCACTACTATGAGGCTGTGGATGGAATCCACACCACCACCAGACAATTGAATAAACAGCAAGGCTGCACACACAGGACACAGGCAGTGAGCCAGCCTGACTAGTTGTCAGCTTCTGGGTCAGTTCTACCCAGTTCTGCCCAGGCCCCACTGGAGATGAAAACCTGCCCTTTAGAAGCCTTTAATCCCCACCTTTCAAAATCGAATCCTCTTCAACTGAGGCCCGAGTCCAAAAATCTACTGACATCTTAGCACCTGTTAGGCCAGCTGTCCCCCAGCCTTTTTGGCACCAGGGATGGGTTTCATGGAAGACAATTTTTCTGGGGGCTGGTTTTGAATTGCAACTGTTCCACCTCAGGTCAGGCGTCGGATCCTCATAAGGCGCACCTCCGAGATCCCTCACATGCAGTTTACGATAGGGTCCCAGCGCCCAGGAGAACACGCGGCTTATGATAGGGCCCCCGCACCTAGGAAAACATGCGGCTTACGAGAGGGTCCCAGCGCCTAGGAGAACAGGTATGAAATGAGTTGGCAAAGCCAAAATCCACCCGATCTACCACTCCAAAACAAACATACACCACTGCCTAATATTAATGTGAGCCAAAAACATGGAAGTCCTGAGGGCCCACACTGACCACAGCCAGACACCACTTCTGCAAGAACCAAGCATGCGCCTAGAGATCACCCGTGATGACCCAGGAAAGCAGCTTTGAGCAGAGACAAACGTGAAGGAGAGGCACATGGGCCAGGGTGCTGGGTGTGCCCGTCTTTGTGACCTCACTGAGATTGCTGACCTCTGTCCCTTGGTGTCCGTCCTATGGAGGAACAAATGGAGCCCCCAAATCCCTGCCTCCCTTCAGCACTGACTGAGGCGGCCCTGAAGTCTCCCCAGGGCTAAGACTGCTTCTAAATCCTGTTAACTGCACACCCACATAAACAAAAAACAAAATATCAAATATGCAGACAGGAAAAGAAAAATATGTGAATCCTTCCTTATTCAACAGGCATTTAAAAAGTAACAGGAAAATTGTGATAGTCTTTAAACAACCACCAGCTATCACGTCCTGTTGACATGTTTTAGCTAATCAGAAACATCTTTACCAAGCACCTGTGCGTTCAGGAAATCAGTTGACAGATCCCAAATAACCTCGGAGCCTGCGACCTGACCCCCACTCACGTATATCACCTCTCCAGAGGAACAAGCCCTGGACACCTTTCAAATGGTGAGGGACAGGAACAAGGGTAGCTTTCCCTCAACACCACAAAACAAGCTCGACCCCGAGGAGCCCAGAGAACAGGGACGTTTGTTTAGGTGCTTTCCCACTGACCTTGTCAGAGGGAACGTTCCCATCCCACAACACCCAGTGTTTTACTCTCCCTGGGATACCAGCAGCCGTCAACCTTCAACAAGCTGGAAACACAGGCCAAGCTGACAGGAGGCCTCTCTCCATTCCCTACTGAATTCGCTCAGGACACGGATGTTCCCAAACACACACGGCCCCGAGTATTCCACACCTGGAGAACATTCAAACAGACGCTGCAAAGACGTTCCCCTACAGAGAAACTCAGTTTCTAACTTCCCTTAGGGAAAAATAGGAGACCCAGAACTTTCCAGAAAATCAAGTGTCGGAGGAAGCCACTCACCTCTGGCACTTCCTAAACCTGCCTTCCTGTGCAGGGATGTCCCCGTGACAGCCCCGTCCACCCAGGATGGCAGCAGGCCTCAGGGAGCCAGCACCTGGGCAGCTGGCGAAGCAACCCCAGGGTGAAAACGCCATCCCAGGCTCCACTTCCCAGAGCCCCTCAGCAAGAAAAACAGAGGCGGGGCAGAACTGAGGGCGGACTCGAGGCTGGGGAGCCACAGACCCGCCCAGCTCAATCATCGGACATGCTCTTCTGTGGACAGAGCCCAGGGAGAGGCCAGCACAGAGACCCTCGTGCCGGCTCCACGGGCCAGCGTCCTCCAGGGCTGCAAGTTTGTGATCACAGCTTCAGAATTTGGTTCCGGAATCTTCGGGAATCAAAGACACACCAAACTGTAAAGCTGCCAGGACAGCAGGGCCCAGGAGCAGGCTCAGGGGAGGACCACGTAGAAACCCCACACACAGCATACACGTGTGCATGCTTACTCCACACACGCCACCCCTTCACCCAATACTATACACGCAAACGCATATATGCACTCCATACACACCCTCAAATACACTCACCAAATATGATGCGTGTACACACTCCACACACACCCTCAAATACATACGACACACATGAACATGCTCACTCCACCCACACCTGCTAAATACACTCACCACACACGCACAAACGTGACACACCTGCACAGTCATTCCAGATATCACACCCCTCACCAAGTACACAGGTGCACACAACCCCAAGTCCAGAACCTGCAGACTCCACAAGCTTTGGTTTCCCCCACTGTTTCTCTCATCGCATGAGATCCACACACAGGTGTCATTTGCTGACATCTAACACCCGGGGAAGCCCTTAGAGAGAACTGCAGTCACAAGTCAGCTTCATTCAGGCATTCATCACCAGCCTCCCTGAAGCCACCTCCTGTCCCCACGGGGAGCGGGGGCCAAGACCAGAGACGTCACTGGGCTTACAGATCCCCAGGCTGGCAACCCAGCGAAATCAGGAGGGCTCAGCCACCGCCCTGGAGGGAGACGGTACTGGCTCAGGTATGCGGAACATGAGTCCTCATTTCCATACAGTGTCACCTACGACAGCGTCAGGTGAAAGCCAGTGGTTTGGCATTCCTGGGATAAGACAGTCCTGGAATTACAAGGGAAGCTTTTTACTCCTCCCCTCTGAACACATGAGGTCCATGGTCCCCTCACATCTAACACTGGGAATCCGAATCGGTGACTTGTTGTCCACCTAAGGACCACCCAAGAGGATCCACACACCTGCTACAACAGCAGCACTGCACCTGGTCTGCAGGGGAGCAAAGCAAATCCCACCTTTATGACTAAAACTATATTACCCCGACACTGGCAGCCTGCAGTGTGTATATCGTCAAGCCCCCACATCTGCGCCACCTGCAAGAGGAACACAAGCCGTTAGTCCCGGGTTCTCAGGATGGCCTGTGAGGTGGATGCTGGCACCCTTCTCATCTCCCAGTGGAGAGGAGAGAAGGCCAGGGTCAGGGTGGTGTATCAGGAGGGTCGGGGTTCAAACCCCATCTGCCTCACAAAGCACCCCTTCCTGTTCAAGTGACTTCTATCATCAGCCTTAAAATGTACCACAGTTACCAGCAATTCTGAGTGCTGTTCCTTGGGACGTCATAAGCAAGCATTTTGTTAGAAAGATTTTGCCAAATCTGCTTTCAAAATCCTATGTTATGAAATGACTAATGAAAATTTGAGCTATGAAATAAAGCATAGTTAAATGAATCCCAAAATGACTATCACGAAGGAAGTTTTCACTTGAAGTGAAAAATATCCTCTAACTGACATCAGCCAGAATTATCTTCAATCATTACTGATCCCATATGCTTCAGGAATTATACAGCATCATCTCAGATATGAACTTAAAACCATTGGCTGAATGCACATTTCAGCGAAACCAAAGTTCTGCTATAATAAGCAGCACAGGCGTCTCTGGAGAGGATTTTAATTGGGACTACAAACAATGTGCATGATCCTGGTAAGAGGTTTCATGCTGGCTGTTCTCCAAGGTGCGATACAGAGAAACACCACTAACCTCAAAGAAACCTGCTGCTCTGTAATGAGATGAGAGATGAGAGATGACATGGATGGACTACTGTAAATATTTGAAAAAGAAAAACAATTGTATCACTTTCCTTTTACATTCTTAGAAAAAACCGATTTTTCTTTTGGGATGGTTTAAAAAGAAAATGACATTTCTGGATTTTTTTTTTTAACTTTTCTTTCTGAGACTGGGTCTTGGCTCTGTCGCCAAGATTCGAGTACAGTGGAGCAATCGCAGCTCACTGTAGCCTTAAGTGATCTTCCCAACCTCAGACTCCAGAGTAGCAGGGACCACAGGCACGCACCACCACACTCAGCTAATTTTTCTGTTATACAGATGGGGTGTTGCTATGTTTTCCAGGCTGGTCTTCAACCCCTTGGCCTCAAGTGATCCTCCTGCCTTGACCTCCCGAAGATTTAGCCTAAGCGACCATGTCTTATCGGAAAATAGACATTAGAACAAATGCATTTCTGTAAGATTTTTTTCCTCTTTTCACTGGGGAAAAAGGTAACTTGCCTCCAAGGGTCGGAGACAAAGCCGTTACTGCAGACAAGAGTACTGTGCATCCCGGGAAGCACTACACCACGAGGCATGGCTGTGCACCCTGGATTCAGGAGTAACACAGGAGGCTAGCACAGGCCGATGCTGGCCCTCTCCAGAAGTAGGCCTATCCTTCCCTCCTCTCCTCAGCCCCCTCTCCCTTCAGGCCTCAGTGGCTGCTGACAGGGGAGAGGCCACAACTAGAGGAGGCTCTCAACTCCACCAGGGACAGGAGCCCCGGACGCTGGGGACTCAACTGCTGCCCTCTGTGCACACCTCCTTCTGGTCCAGACTTCTCAGGAGCCAGGCGTGGCCACTTTGACCCTCTTTCCCTTCTGTGGCTCCTACAAAAACCAGTCCAGCGAGCCCAGTCTGCCTCACACTCCAGGGACACCGGGCACAGGCCCCCTCCATGTCCTTATCCAAGCTCCTGGGGCCAGAAGGGTCTTGCAATATTTCAATTTCCAGTTGAGCATCCCCCGCTTGAAATCCAAAGTGCTCCGAAAAGCATTTCCTTCAAGTGTCATGGGGAACCTCGGAATGTTTCAGGTTTCAGAGCATTTTGGAGTAGGGACTCTCAGCCTTAATTTGAAGTTCTTCAAGGAAGCCACACACTGAAGCCCCCGATGTCCACCCTACACAATCCCAGCACACCCTCTGAAGTCCTCAGTAACAGATTTTCTTTCCTCAAAAATAACCACAAGTCACAAACTCACACGCAATCACAGAAGGGGGTTGTGGACACCCGCAGAGACGATGACATTTGACTGTCACATTTTTACCTGGGTAATTTAAAGTCATTCCTCAAAACACACCTGTTTTACTGAGTTGCATTTTAAGGTGAACACACGCAAATCATTTCAGGGAAAAAAACGTCTCTTTGGGCTGCGTGTGGTTTCTTGACTCCCGTGAATAACTCAGCGTTCACCCTCACTTCTGGATAAGGGAGACGATGCAAAGAAATCTGTTAAAACAAAGACATGAAAACAAGTTTAAGAAGGGTTTGAAAGCTTCCTCCCGTCCCCCTGGAGGGGAGATGAGGACTCCTGGAAAGCTCACGGGGGACAGGAGCACAGCCTCCTCGGTGTGCCATGGACGCTGCCTCGACAAGGGGAGAGGATGATGTCTGGAAGACTCACAGGGGTGGGACCACAGCCTCCTCAGTGCTTTCTACACTCAGCAGCTTCAGAACTTCCCGTAGAAGCAGAACACATGAGAACTGAGACTGGAACACCCCAAAGAAAGGGGACAAGGTGTCAAAAAAAGCATTCAATCATTACCAAGGAGCGCAGGCATGAAGCCGCTTCAAAGACCGGATGAGAAGTCCCTCATAGGCGTTTCAGAAAATAAGGGTAGCGCGAGATTGCTCGATCAGCTCAAATAGGCTGCCGTCCCTCAGGCCATGAAGTCCCTGAGATGAGCCTCTCAGTGAGCAGAAGTCACTCGCATCTCTGCCAGAGAAAGGACTACAAGCCGACACATAACCTCATGAAACCTGGGCTTCAGCCCGTCGACAAGAGTGAGTCTGACATGGTACATCCCTGCAGATGGTTAAAGACCCCAGGGGTTCATCAGACAACCTCGAAGGGCTGTGTCTGTCCAGCCCCTTTTCCAAGTTCTGGATTTTTCCTAATGTACTATAAGCAGCATGTTCTAGTAGAGACGTCATTAACTGACTCTGGGTACTCTTAACTTTGAAATTAGAAACACACTTGGCCAGGCACGGTGGCTCATGCCTGTGATCTCAGTACATTGGGAGGCTGAGGCAGCTGGACCGCATAAGGCCAGGAGTTCGAGTCCAGCCTGGGCAACATTGCAAAACTCCATCTCTACAAAAAATACAAAAATAATCAGGCACTGGGACACGTGGAACATGTGCCTGTGGGTCCTGGCTACTCAGGAGACTGAGGCAGGAGGATTGCTTGAGCCTGGGAGGTTGAGGCTGTAGTAAGCCGTGCTCACACCACTGCCTGGGCAACAAAAAGGTTTGGTTTTTTTTTTTTTTTTTTTTTTTTGCCTGTCTCAAAAAAACCAAAGAGAAAAAGAATTATATACCTGACTAACCCAAAATAAAAGAGGCCTTATTGGATGACCTGAAACACACCTGCAAATTCTGGCAGGGCCTCCCCGGCTTGATTTGTGGTGAGTGTAGGACCACTCCGAAGGATAGGACCCCAGGCATCTTCCGAGACTAGACCTTACAGTACAACTTCCCTTCGCTGGACGGAACACTGGCCTTGGAGCCTGGGACACCTTGGGGCAGTGCCACCATCCCGAGGCCGCCATGGCACAAGGAGGCCCTACCATCATGAAGCCTGGGATGTCCGTCAGAGCAGTGCCACCCACCTGAGGCCGCTATGCCAGGGGAGCCTGGACATCATGAAGCCTGGGACATCCTGGGGCAGTGCCAGCAACCCAAGGCCGCTGTGACACAAGGGGGCCCTGGTGCCACTGAGAGGCTACACAGCAGGTCCAAGCCCAGGCCAGGAGTGAAGAGGCTCCACGTCCTTTCTATCCCTCCAGCTGAGTCCACACACGTCTTGGAGCAGAAATGCATCACCCTCAATATCCACGGGTAAGTTTTGGCCACAGAATCTGGAAGCATAAAAGATGGTTCTGGGCTGGTTGGTTGCCGGCTCGGACCTGTCCTCTTTCCACACAAAACCTGGCTCACACCAAGCAGCGTCTAAGTCCTGAAGACCTGCTAAACACAAGTGCAGTTACAAAGCAGAGAAACTGGAGGAGGCCGGGCTGTGTTCCAGTGGCACCAGCCTTTCTCAGGAAGACCCCGGGCATTACAGGGTCCAGGACAAGGACTTCCCGGCATCCAGGACATGGAACAAGAACCCATTTCCCGGTCCTGTTGAATATGAATCGGCTAAGGGCCAATTCCCTCCCTCGGAGGACTGAGCACCACCCCACAACACCTTGGTATGGGTATGTTATTACATACGTTGGTATGGGTATGTTACTACATACGTTGGTATGGGTATGTTACTACATACGTTGGTATGGGTATGTTATTACCCATATCAAGGTAGTAACAAGCCCGTTACCAGCAGGAGGCTGGTGATGAAGACATGACGACCAGATGAGCACGAGGGATCCTGACAGATCATCCCTGGCACCGAGCAATGGGGGGACAGTACCCCCTCTTCCTGACGCATCAGCCGTGGCACTGAGCGAGGAGTGGCAACACGGCCTGTGCCCCTGCAGATGCAGAGGGATGTGAGGGGGGCGCAGGCTGGGCTTGGAGGCTAACTCAACGACCTGCGCTTGTACTTCCGCTCCTCATGGCAGGGAGGCGAGGCACAGGCAGCATTAGGGCTCACCTTGCCCCCGGGCTGCACTTTTTTCTGCTTATGAGTCATGCTCGCTTTACATGGACAGGCATAGCTATAATAACGATTCCCTGATTATTTCACTGCCTACATAAAGGGCTTTCAGAATTCACTTCCATCCTTAGGAAACAGGGCCAACACCAGGCCGTCTCCCTTAAGATGTCATGTCTCATATGGGGGAAAAAAATCAAGAGAAATCAAATAAAGGCCATAAAATACATCAGTTTCAACACTAAAATTTAATAGTATGCTTTAAATTGAAGATGAGTTCAGTCACATTTCCAAACCTCTGAAAGCACGGTTACTGGGAGGGAGTGGTTTGCAACACACAAAGGCAGCTCTGTAGAAGGGCCCAGGCTGGATGAAGGCTCAAACGTCAGTGCGAGGAGAAACTCTGAACAAACTCTCTCCTGCCCTGCTGCTGTCCTCTCCCAAAACACACTGGTTATCTGTCAGTTTAGAACAAGGCCTAGGGAGGTGGGAGGCAGGCCTGGGAGGGTCACCTAGCAACCAAGCTCCTCACCCACACAACCGCACCAGGCTGAGCTGAGCAGCACACACAAACACGACTGATTCTCCCCAAAAAGAAGACAGAAGAAAGCATACTGCCACGCCAGGCGCCCTGCAGGCGAGAAGATTGAGGGGAGCCAGAGGTACCTTTAATCTTGCTTGCATGGTGGAGGGAGAGGAATAATGCCACTCACTTGAGTGTTGCACAATTCTTTCTAGCACTGAGTGGCAAAAAACAAAAATTATAGATGCTTCCTCAGATAAATGTTTCTGAAGAACTGAACCTAAGTTATGTTCAAGAAATAGCATTACGAATGCCTCAAGTGCTTCTGTTTTCAATCATCTCAGAGTAATTCTATAAACCCGGGAATGTCTCACCCAACTCCAGGATCACGGCCCAGGTGATGTGGGCACACACATCCTGAAGCTCCAATGCTCAACTAAAGTGGGGCGAGTGAAAATTATCCTGGATATAATTTACACGGACACAGGAAGGTGGCTGAGCCCCTAAACCAGGAAGACCAGCGACCTTCAGGGGCCTCACCTCTGTCCTTTCCCAGCCTCTGGGAACCACCACTCTGCTCTCTACTGACACAAATGCCCCTCCAAGGTACAACCAGGAAGATCATCATTCAAAACTGAAGAACGTGGCAGAACAAGGCTGTCAGGAGATTTTAATCACCAACACCACTTGTTACATGACCCAAAGATGATTAAAATCCCAGGCCCTTCAAGACTGAATATTATCTATACTTAAATGCATTTCATCACCATATTGGGGGGTTATTCCTTTGTTTTGCTGCAAATATATCCAACTGCTGTAAAAGGAAAAGGCAACTTGTTAACGAAACTTCTTGGAGTGTCTCAACAGGCCTCGAGGTAGGATAAAAGGCAGGACTTCCTGGCAGAAACGCTCAGCTCTGAGGTCAGGTGCAGTTCTTGAGCACCAACAAAAGCAAAATAAGGTCAAAGACCACACCACACTTTCCTCAATCACATCTTCATTCCATGTTTCCTTCTATTTCTCGCGACTTCACTGGGAGAGAGAAATTGTGCTGAAAGAAAATGGAAACACACACACACAAAGGAGACCCTACAGATGCTGAGAATGGGTGCAGCCATCACAGTCTGAATGTCCTTTCAGGGCCATCTGACCTGGCTGGGATCCAAGAATCCAAGTGCAGGATTGTATGTCAGACCCGTGAAGCCAGGATTACAGCCACTGAACGGCAGTCTTCCATCCCACGGAAACCGGCCTTGCTAGGGGCTTCCTCGGGGACCACCGACTTCACGCCACCACCCCTCAACTACTTCAACTAACCTACATCTGGCAGAGGCCTCTCCAGGCAGACCAGCCCTGCCCGAGTCCTGCTTCACGGCAAAACCTCCAGGCAAACATCCTTGGCCTCCTCAGGGAGGCTGTGCTCAGAAGGTGCCCTCATTTACTTCTGTGGCTCTGAGACATTTAACTAGAGCCCAACACACTTCTTCCTGTTCACAAAGTATTGAGTTAACAGATTTTTATGAGCAAATTTTCACTGGGAAAAACACCATTTCAGGAGCCCCAACGACCACAATGAAAACGTTTTTACCTCCCCTTACGTGACATCGGAAACGCCAGGTCCAGGAAACGTTCTGGATATCAGATAATGGCATATCCACTCATAGTAAGTCTTGGTCTTGTTTCACAAGCTATCATATGCTGCCCAGAGACAGGAAAAACCCCATAACGTGGCAGGGAGGGGCAACCAGCATGAGTTCTAAGGCCAGACCACCCGGGTCTGCTGACAGCGTGGCTTCAGGAGTTTCCTAAACCCTCTGCAGTGCAGGGTCTAAGGCCAGACTGCCCGGGTCCCACTGACAGTGTGGCTTCAGGAGTTTCCTAAACCCTCTGCTCTCCACGTTTCATGTCAGAAAAATGCAGTGATAACCGTGTCCACCTCGTTTAAATATATATATATACACACACACACACATATATATACACACATATACACACACACACACATACATACACACACACACACACATACATATATATATATACACACACACACACACACACACACACACACACACACACACCCCAAACCTACAGCCCTATAAAGGTCATTAATCCCAGTTATCCTCAAGGCATTGAGCGATCAATAATGAGCCATCCCCCTTCTGCTGACCTGCCTTACCCCACCCTCCGGAAAACCCACATCCACACCAGCCACACAGGATGACGCCAGGGAAGGAGCAGGACTGTGTCTTGGGAACTTCAACTCTGGAAGCCGAGTTAAATCAGTGCCACTCAAATCTTGTCGCCAACTATCTTGTAAAATTGGGAGATTCCGTCTCTGGGGATCTTGAAGGAACCTGAGGCTCTACATTGAGTGAGGTGAGCACTCATGCTGGAATGAGACGGCAGGGAAAGCAACCAAATCTGGGGTCGCAGCTGCCTGAGGCTTGGGTCCCATTGGGAAAGTGGCACCAGGGCCCTCAGGACAGTGGCGGAGGTCCCAGGAGGCAAGTCCTGGCGCAGAGACTCATGGACCTAAAGCTTGCTCCAGGGCCAGGAGGAGCTGCTGCGCTGACAGCCACGAGGCAGGCAGCCTTCAAGCTCCTCCAGCTGCCATCCTGCAGGCAGGGAGGACAGTGCCCAGACCACCCCGGGGCTCCCCCAGCCTGCCAGGCTGGTACTCTTACTCCAGCCACTGACAAGAGTCCCCATGTTCCAAGCTAGGTGGAAACAGTGCCTCAGGCCTCGGGGCACATGCACCCCCCTGCAGAGCCACTCCTACCCAACACCTGGGGATGGCTATTCCCACACATCCCCAACTCACAGCAAAACTCAAAAATGAAAGTCGGAAGATACAGCCAGGAAACCAATGCTCAAGAAGCAACTCCAGGGTGACTCTTCCTAGAGCTATCGCTACTGAACATCTTTAAAAACATTTCCAGGGTGACTTCCTAGAGCTATTGCTGTTGAAATCTTTCAAATTCTTCATTTCAAAATTAGCTTTTATTACACTGTCTTCCCTATTCTACCAAGACTCTAGGAAACAAAACCGTTACAATTTCCAATTCTATCTTATAGCAAGTTAGAAACACGTTTCCTCAAAGGATTCTATGTGTTTCCTTGCCAATATCCTTTCCATGCCCCATGCTACTGCCCGCAACAGGGAAGGCTTTTCCAACCCAACCCATCCCAACCCATCCCCAACCCATCCCCAACCCATCCCCAACCCATCCCCAACCCATCCCCAACCCATCCCCAACCCATCCCCAACCCATCCCCAACCCATCCCCAACCCATCCCCAACCCATCCCATCCCATCCCATCCCAACCCAACCCAACCCAAGGGCCATGAGACAGGGCTCTAACGAATCGTCTACCAACTCTTGAGACAGGCTTGCCCTAATGAATCATTGGCAAACTCCATCTTCAATTAAAAACAGTCCTGAAAATGAACCTATTGCCACTTTTTAAAAATTACTGTAAAGTGGACAGTGTTCAGTTCTGTGAATTTCGGCACACATATTCCCACAATCATCATCACACAAGCAGAACAGTCCAACAGCCCCAAACCCACTCACGGGGCCTCATAAGCATACCTCCCATTCCCAGCAACCACCCTCTCTGTGTTCTCCCATCCCCCGGGTCTGTCTTTTGCGAGTGTTGTGGCAAAACACTCACAAAATCATGATTTCCTGGGCATCGTGCTTGGAGGTGCACCCAGGGTGTTCTGTGATCAACAGCCAGGCCTCGGGGCTGCTGGGTGATTATTATTACACGTATGGCTGTGGCACATTGTAACCTGTTTTGGGCAACTACAGACAGCGCTATAACATCTGGGCACAGTTTTTCTTAAACATCAGCTTCTGTTTCTCTAGGGTAAATACCCAGGATTGGGGTCACCTGGCCCCACGTTTGTGTGAGTTCAGTTTTATAAGAAACCGCCAAGCTGTCTGCACCATGCTGAACCCCAGCATCGCACAGGAGTCCCTACTGCCTGTCCTCACCAGCACCTGGGGCTGTCGGAAGACCTTCGTCAGGCGATCCAGCAGGGGTGTGAACAAATTCACTGCGGCTTCGGTGCACATCTCGGTGCAACCAGTCACGCTGAAGGTCATTTCAGATGCTTTCGGGCCATCCTTCTCAGCGAAGCATCTGTTCAGTTCTCTTCCGCTTTAAAGTCAGGTAGTTTGTTCTCTGTCATGAGCCGTGGGAGTCCTGTGCATTCTGGATACGAGTCCTTTGCCGGCTGCATGGTTCATAGACAGCATCTCCCCATCTATCGAAAATGTGTCTCTTCAATTCCCTAGGGGTGTCTTTTATATTAGAAGTTTAATTTTGATGAGTCTTACCTACTTGTTTTCTTCCTTGATTATGCATCATGGTATGGCTAAGAGCTCTCACCCTAGGTCTCGACAATTTCCGTTTCTTCTACAGGTTGTGTAGTTTGGTATTGTACATTCAGGGCTATGGTCCACCTTAATTTTCATACAGAAATTTCTCCCTGTTTTCACTCTTTTGCATACGGCTGTCCCATAATTCCAGCACCATTTGTTGAAAAGACTCAAATTCCACTGAACTGCTTTTGCCTCTTTGGATCTGGTCTGGACTTCATTCTGTCAGCTGACCCGTGTGTCCGTCCTGAGCATAATTTATGACTTTAGTGGCTGTCTCTATGAAAAAAGTAATTCCGTCTGGAAGCAAAAACCACATTAGAAATGCTCTAAAAAAGATTATTTCTCTTGTCAGGAGAGCAAAGCCACTGCCCTAAGCAGAGGTGAGGCCTCAACAGCTCCCAGGCACAACCTTAACACACAATAGGGAAGGCAATTCATTTCAAGGGCCACAACCTGAGACCAGCATAGCTGTGAAAACTGCAATAATTTCACAACAGAATGAAATTCATAAAGAACTGCTGAGAAGCATGTGGTAAGTTACTTAAATTACTGTTCCTTAAATTCTGACGGTTGGCTAGGACAGAAATAGCTTCACGGTAAGTTCAAACGGGAGAAAGGTAGGTAGGGGTGGTTTCCACACCACAAAGGGCCTGCAGGAAAGGGACACTCTTCCTCTAAACGGGAGATCCTGGGAGTGATGTGATAAACCATGGTGAGAGGCACGGAACTGTGCAAGCCGGAGTCACGGCCTTGGCCCCACCACGGAGCCTGTGTCCATGAACGACGAGGCTCAAATGTCAGGCCGGGGCATCCGAGGCAGTTATCAGGGGACAAGAAAACGAGCGCACGGTGGAGGCAAAGGTCTGAAATTGCGCGGCAACTTCGAGTCAAGTGGGACAAACTGACTCTAAATACAGGTTCCGAAAACCATCACAGAGAGCTGTTCCTCGGCTCTGGAAAGGCTAAGTGACTAATGCCCACACTGAACATCTGCTCCCTGAGACGACTCCGGTGACCTAAGGCCCAGCTCCTCCGAACCCGCGCCGAACCTCAGTGAGGAACTTTGTTGGTATCTTACGGCACATTGACATGTTCCCTTAAAATCTGGTATTTCATCAACAATGCAGGCGCCAGCTTTGACTCATACACATTTCGATTAAACAAGATAATTTACACCCTGACCATGCCAGGTAAGAGGTTTACTACAATCTTTAAACAGAGCCAGAGGCTACAGTCTGCTCCTACACAACACCATGTCTCTACAAGTTCGATGGGTTTTTACTTTCCATGTCTTCACTTGCCTAGTGCTAGAAAGCAGATTAAAAACAGAAGGAACCCCGAAACACTATTGAATGAAACTCAAATATCTTGCAGTCATCATCCTGATGAGATGTTTATTAAACAGAAATGTTCTCCCCTGTAGAAAGCAGCACACATCAACACACACCGATAACTGTCGGCAACATTCCAGATCATCTTCCCTTCCATGGCCACAGTGCAGGGCAATGGACCACGCACACCTGCAGACCCACGGAAAGCGGGGTGACACGGCCGATTCTTGGAGCGAGCAGGCCAGGGTGCACTCAAAGTGCATCTCTTTCCAGAGGGCCTCCATGGAAAGTTACACATTTATTCCACGAGTTAATGGCACTGCACCAAACATTTCTGTAAGATTCTCTAAGCAAGCTTTTCCTTCTGCCTAAAATGTCCTGACACAAACTGAAAAAGTTGTTGGAGCTGCCAAAGACTTCAGTATCCCCTTAACTATTGTCATGCACGCCCGTGTGAAGAGACCACCAAACAGGCTTTGTGAGTGCAACATGGCTGTTTATTTCACCTGGGTGCAGACGGGCTGAGTCTGAAAAGAGTCAGCGAAGGGAGGCAAGTGTGGGGCCGTTTTATAGGATTTGGATAGGTAAAGGAAAATTACAAAGGGGGCTTGTCCTCTGGCGGGCAGGAGTGGGGGTCACAAGGTGCTCAGTGGGGTAGCTTTTTGAGCCAAGATGACCCAGGAAAAGGAATTTCACACACACACACACAAATCATCGCTTAAGGCAAGGACCGGCCATTTTCACTTATTTCTGGTAGAATGTTATCAGTTAAGTCCAGGCAGGGCATTTGCACTTTTGTGATTCTTCAGTTACTTCAGGCCATCTGGCCGTATACACCTGCAAGTCACAGGGGATGCAATGGCTTGGCTTGGGCTCAGACGCCTGACAACTATAGTCTTTACTTTTAAGGTGTGGGGTCAGATCATATAATCCCCAACTAAGCTCCTGATGCCGTGTGTGGCATCCAGCAACAGCACGTTCCATTCCTGGATTACATTTGACTCAACAGTCCACAGTGAGAACGATTTCTGGTGAATGAAACACCAGGCAGGAGAGTGATTCCGCTGGGCAGCTCTTCACACACAACCCAGGAGCTGAGGGGAGAGGAAGAGGCCCACGCACGTCCACCGTGCTCACGCCCCCTTCGACTGTGCCCCACTCCTAGAGACCCAGACCCAAGGGAAATCTGACCTGAAAATGGACAAACCCTCACTTTGGCAGAGGGACAGGGACTCGGGGCCACAACTTGACCTCAGAGCAACACAAGTGCAGACACAGCACCCCAGGACACCCTCCTCACCCAAATTCAAGGAGGAAAACCAACGCCCCGCCCCCTTGCGGAAACCCCCGGCTGCTGGAGCAGACGCCTGCCGGCGTGTGCAGCCTCTCCCGTCCCACATTCCGGGCTCAGCACCTGTGCCTCAGCCCTGGCACTGCTCGCCACACCCAAAGGTGTGCCAGGGGGGGCAGGTCCTAAGGTCTCCACAGCACCAAAGCCTGCAAGGCAAAGGGGCCGCTCCCTCCAGCAGGAGTCCAGAAGCGCACACTGCACCAGCATCATGGCATGAGAATTCTCCCCTCGGTCTCCGAGTCTCCAGTCTGTTGCCCGCCAGGGTCTTCTGCCAACGGCGAGGCCCAAGCTGGGAGGCACATTTGGTTCTCACCATTTCCCTTGTCAAGATCAATACTGCAAACATATCCAATTCATCCTGTCACTAAAAATGAAATAATCTGCCATCTCCATCACAGATGACGCAATCAGGTTTCCATTACCGGGGTGTTTTTTTTTTTCTTCCTATTTTGAGATGGAGTTTCTGCTCTGTCGCCCAGGGTGGAGTGCAGTGGCGTGATCTCGGCTCACTGCAACCTCTGCCTCCCGGGTACAAGTGATTCTCCTGCCTCAGCCTCCCAAGTAGCTGGGATTACAGGTACCTGTCACCATGCCCGGCTAATTTTCATATTTTCAGTACAGACGGGGTTTCACCATGTTGACCAGGCTGGTCTCAAGCTCCTAACGTCAGGGAATCCACCTGCCTCCTCCTCTCAAAGTGCGGGAATTACAGGCGTAAGCCACCAGGCCCAACCATTACTGGTGTAATTTCTAAGCCACTCTCTCACACCCACTCCCTTTTTTTTTTTTTTTTTTTTTTTTTTAAAGAACCAGTTTTATGGCTACATTTTTTCCAAGAGAATCAGTTACCCATTTGAAGTACAAATAAGACACCGTGTTTAAAAACCAAAAATGCCCATTTGCACAGAAGTCTCCAAATACCCAGTCGATTTGAGCCTTGAGAATAAGATCAAGCTGTTGGCTGAATACAACTTTCCTTTCCATCGGTCTGCCTGTGAGTTAGACACAAGGACAAAGCCACGAGCTAGGGACATAAAGGCAGGAACCACCAAGGCAGCCGAGACTCCAAATAAAAGCTGGAAGGACCAACACAAATGCACCACACCCTGCACGCCCTCCTCTCTTTCCTTTTCAGAATTTCCAGAGGATGAAACAGGGACCTCCTCAGACGTCCCATGATGCAGGCGGCCAGAGGGGAAGGTGGCGGCAGCCTGAATGAGGTGACCGGGAAATAACATTCCACAAACAGAAATTCTCCATGTGCTTTACATCCTCTGTCTCCAAAGAACTATGCCAGTCTAACAGTTGCTAGAAAACCGCCTTCAAGTATCATTTCCCATTTCAAGCAAAGAAAACAGTGGTGGGCCATGAGGGAAAAACATAGCCATGTGTTCTGGAATATTAAATAAGTTTTTTCTGTCGTAAACGTATAATTTTATATTCTCAGATTTCTGTATAATTGATATGCTTCCTAATCAGCAGACATAGTAATAAAAAGTGAATTCCAAGTGTAAGATCGGAGGACCCATTCACATGGCTTCAGGTTCTGCTACTGGGTTTCAACTTAAGAAAATGGTTCTGTGCGTTGGTAACAAGGTCTGAGAGTCTGTGTGAGAGTCTGTGTGGCTGTCATCAGGGTTCGTGTTGGCTCCGTAGCAGAGGATGTTACACTGTTACATTATCTTCTACAAAATATCCTGAAAAAACGAAGGCTGAATAGACATACACACCCTCCCAAAATAATCCAAATGTCCACTGATATGAAAAACAGGTGAATTAGGGTTTCCATCATGGAATATTCCTCAGCAGTGAAAACAAACTATAGCCACAGGTGCCAACTTGGATAAAGAAAACCTTTTAAACAAGATTAAAGTGAACTGACTAGGTGGAATTCCTCGATTACAGGCATCTGCTCCAAAATGGTACTGTTCTGAATCCTGTGATGTAGAATGATAGTTAGCAACCCTGTTTCAGGGCATATCTAGAAAAAAGCAAAATAATGACTACACAATTTTAAATTCTTTGTAAATTATAACTATTACTATGAAAATTCTAAAAATGTGAAAATCTTCCCAACTGTTATTGGACAAGCTTCAAAATAAATACCCTGGCCTTGCTTGCCACACCCACAGATGTGCCAAAATAAATGAAAATATAGCCCAAGTTAGTAGAATTGAAACCTGAAGATGTACGAGCCGTCCCTGCCTCACTATCTATACATAGTGTAGAAATTTAAGAGCAGGTAGTGACACTGCAATGCAAGGCTCAAAACAACTGGGTATTTTGAAACTTCTATGCAAATTGGCATTTTCGGTTTTTAAACATGGTGTTATCTGTACTTCAAACAGGTAACTGTTTGGTTCCCTTGGAAAAAATATAGCCATAAACCTAGTCTAAAAAAAAAAAATACGGGAGTGGGTATGAGAGAGAGTAGCTTAGAAATTTTAAAAGTATCGGCAGGGAGCAGTGGCTCATGCCTGTAATCCCAGCACTTTGAGAGGCAGGCCCCACGGGGCCTTTGAGGAAGGCACCGGTCTCCTCTGCTGCCTTCCTCCTGGACTGACCCCACGACATTCACTGGGTTTCCACCCCTGTCTCATTCAACTTCCCAAGGGTGGTCTTCATCCTCATCTGGGGCTCAGCTCTGCCCCAATTTCCTAAATCTCTGCCTTCAGAGCCTGAAAACACCCATGCCCAGGGTTACCCTAAGTCCACGTTTACCCCAGAGAGTCCCAATTTTATGTTTTCCCAGCATCGCCTTAGTGATCATTTATCCTGTCAATTCCAACTGCCTTCACACCTCACCCCTGCTGTCTCCCAGCAGACCCCACTCAGATGCACATGCCCCAGACCCCACACCCAGGTCTGTGCATGCTGCCCTGCTCTGCCCATGTGGGGACCACCTCTCTTTCTTGAGGAATCAGCTGGCGATCATCTCCTTGTGGAGGGCTGCCCTGACTTCCAACTCTCTCCAGCAAGGGCAGAAGCCGTCCTCGGTACTTCCCCAAAACTCAGGCCAAGTATGAAGATGGCGCAGATGCTAGCTGTGCCTGGGATGCCATGGGCAGTGTCCCCAGATGCTCTGCACATGGCCCAGGGCACCGCCTGAACACAGCAAGTGCTGAAGAAATCAAACTTATGTGGGCTGACCTCTGATAGGGCCCCCTTCACCATCCACATCTGTCTCCCCTCTGGACAGTAAAATCCACAAGACACGGAGGGCTTGTCTCACTCATCTTCAAACTCCCAGGGTCACCCTGGTAGGTAAAGGGGACTCAAATGTCTTCTGAAGGAAGCAGCTGGTTAGCTGCCGAGTTAAAGGGCCTCTGAAATTCAGAGCTCTGCATAGGAGTCCAGCACATTTTATTATGAATGACTCCAACCACGGCAGAAGTGGCCGTGGAACCAGTGCTAACCAATTCAGGGTTTGTTCACTGTTTCTCAGTTCATAATCACAACTCTCTCACAGAGCATCCGCGCACAGTTCCTCAGACGTCTACACAGAGTGGGACGATGGCACCGAGGCACATGAACGTCCTGTTGCAGACTGGGAGACACCGGTCAGACACGGACCCAGGCAGAGCACAGATCTCGCGTTAAATTGGCTCCGTGTAAACAGCACTCCCTGTCAGGTCCTTTCCTATCCGCACAGCTTCTACAAATTCAACTCTCACACCTGACACCTGAGAATACTGCACACCCCCCATGTGAATCCCCCATTTACCTCCCAAAATAACCCAGCATGGCCGAGTACAAAAAATTTCAACATAAGGGAACTGGAGGGCATGTGGGGATTTCTCGAGTCCCTGCTACCTCCTGATGGTAAGGCCCAATGCTTCACACCCTGAGTGAAGGGTGGGTCTCTTCGGCCCCCCGGCTTTGACCTGGAGCTAATCAGCATTAACTAATTTCACTTTCCAGGACCAACTTCAAAGGCCTGCAAAGCCAGAGAAGGGAAAGGAGATGGAACACGACCTCACCTCAGACCTGCTGCAAGCACGTACTTCTCAGATGCGTCCCAAGATGCACAGCGTGTCCATTGCCTGTTTCACATCCACCGACCTGCAGGTCTTCTATGTGGCATCAGCCTCCTGGGCACTGGAAACAAGAGGTATAATGGCAAGTCCCCTCTGCAGCAAAGGTGAGGAAAAGGGACCCAACGCAATGGAACTTACCTTTTTCTGACAGTGTCAAAACAGAAGGAAAATACTGTACAGCCAACTTCCCCTCACACAGGTTTATTTACCTGTGACTCAGAGGCCATGACAGACAACTTCAGGTTCTCACCGATTCCTATTTTCCCCATTCAGGGAGCCTTTGTTTTTAATAACGTATGAACTTGCCATTTTGTAGGCCAAAAACAGCAAATATTGGCAGTTTCCTACAGTTCAACCGAATAAAATATGATCATGGCCTTTTGTGAAACCATGAAGAAAAGGTGGATATCTCAATATGTGTTTCCAGACTGGCTTTGTTCCTGAAGCGGTAACTCTGTTTACTCAGGATTTTAGACACTGAAGAATAAACATCAATATCCCACCAAGAAAACCAAAAGGATGAAATAATTTTGCATCTACCTTGGAGCCTTTTTAGGACAAGGCAGGACACAAACTTTTAAAAAGCTGCAGTTGTCCCTCTGTATACACAGGGACATGGATTCCAGAACATGCCCCGAGTTTACCCAAATCTACGTATCCAAAGGACTCCGCGGCCACCCTATGGAACCGCATGTAGGAAACGTCAGCCCTCCACAAAGCCAGGTTTTTTCAGTAAGGGTTGGTTGGAAAATAATTAACATAAGTGATCCTTCGAAGCTCAAAACCCATGTTGTTCAGGGTCAGCTGCATTTACTACTTGTGTCATATCTGAGGCCTGAAAGCCATCATTCTCGGTACCTTAACGTGATGGTTAACAAACTAACTGTTCTGATTAGAAAGAGGAAAAAGCTTATTTTTAAGCTGACAATGAGAGTGGATGCGCTACGGTGAACGGAGAACAGACCTAAGCAAGCATCAAGGCTGGGGTGACTGCCTGTGCTCAGACCCACCAGGGCCTGTTCCTCCATCTCCCTCTGCTGAAAGGGATAACCGCTTCTCCCCCACGAGTAAAGGGCCTTTTTTAAATATTCACACGAGAAGTGCTATGAAAAGCTGAAAGGTCACAGACAACATTTTAAAAAATAAACATTAACGTAAGCATTTAACAAGCCCATTATGATTTTAAAAAAAAAAAGTTATTAAGTTCTTGGGTGTGGTGGCTCATGGCCGTAATCCCAGCACTTTGGGTGGCCGAGGTGGGTGCATCACCTGAGGTCAAGAGTTTAAGACCAACCTGGCCAACATGGTGAAACCCCGTCTCTAACGAAAATACGAAAATTATCCAGGCATGGTGGCAGACGCCTATAGCTCCAGTTACTTGGGAGGCTGAGGGAGGAGAATCACTTGAACCCGGAAGGGGGAGTTTGCAATGAGCCAATATCATGCCATTGCACTTCAGCCTGGGCATTGAGTGTGAAAATCCATCCCAAAAAGAAAAAAAAATTATAAAGTTTTCCGTCTAATGAACCTATCATTCAGCCACCGAGGTATACTATAGCTACTTATTCAGCCATGAGATACACCACAGGAGATACAGGCGAACAGGACACAGTTCTTCCCTGAAAGAAGGCTGCACCCTCAACAGAAGGGAGACACACACTCCGAAAGGAATCGGCATAGGGAACAGATGCTGCTGCAGGTGGAACTGGCCGCACAGAGCACCCGCTCCAGTGTCTGAGAAACAAGGAGCCGTTGATGCCATCACCTTCCATACCTGAGCTGGGACAGTGGGGAGCCTGTCATCACCACCACCACCACCACCACCACCACCCGGGACAAAGAGCCCCAGAACCACACAACGACCTTACAAACTCACCGAGGCGATGACCGAGCAATGTGCGTGGAGTGATGCGAACACGCAGACGTCAGGGCCACGCACGGGTTTGGTTTTGTGCATCAACCTGAGCGTGCCCAGGGTGCCCAGATGGCTGGTTCTGCATTATTTCTGTGTGAGATGCATGTTTGCCTCTGGACTGAGTGGAGACCCATCCTCGCTGGTGTGGGGAACACCACCCTATCCACCCAGGGCCCGAGTAAAACAGCAAGGTGGGGAAAACTGGGTTTACTCCACCTGTCTGGCTGATGGGCCAGTGACATTTGTCTTCTGCAGCCCGTGCTCCTGGGTCTCAGCTCCTCAGACCCAGGTGGGATCTGCACCCTCCGCTTCTCAAGTCTTCAAGCCACACCCTCCCAGGACTCCAGCTTGCAGGCTGTGGGTCCTGGGGCTTCTTGGACTCTGTAGCCCCTGCAACAGCCCTCCCTCTGGAGACACATGCACACCCGGCTGGCTGTCTCTCTGGAAAGCCCTGACTAAAAGCCACCCCTAAAAGTGGTCTTCAGAGTTTCTTTCTAGCCCTAAGATCCCAGCGCCCCTCCTACAATTCTAGGAGGAAAGGTGAACGGAGACCAATGGACAGAGGTGTGTGCGAGGACATGCCAGGCAACGGCACTGGGCAGGAGGGCACTAACGCTCACTAAGCAAAGAATCAATGTTGCTTGCCACAGAAATGAGAATCGTAAAGATTTCTTCAAACAGAAATGAGTTTGTTTCATGATTTGCTCTTAATACATAACAAAGCATAAAAGTAGGCCTATTAACAATTACGGAAGTCTTTAGAGGCCCTTGAACTACTTCTGTCCCTTTGTGTTTTTATACAAAATAAGCCTGAGGTTAAAGAGAATAACATCACTGGCCACAGCTGGGGCCACGTGAGGACACAGCTTATACCCCTGAGGTCCCTGGGTGCCCCGAGTCCTTCCCTTGCTATTTATGGAAATATGGGAGAAACCAGGAGGTCTGAGCATGGACCTGGCCGTGCCCCCAGGGGCCGAGGAAAGCCCCCATCTGTCCAGTCTTTCCTCCACCCCGCGGTTCCCTCCTACCCAGACACTCGGGCTGACGCGGCTCATGCACTCAGCAGCGCCATCATTAAACGTTTAGCTTCGCATCACGAGGGCCTCCTCTGACCACTCCTGAACCTACAGTCAGCACTAGTCTACAGGACACGCTTGGACAAGGTTGATGGATCACGGCCTCCAACGAAGAAGGTGCCAGGCAAGGAATCGGAGAGCCGGGGATGGAGCAACACTCACCCAGGGAGGCGAAGGCCAACAGCGGCCACCACCGAGGACCTCCCTTCCCACCCTGAGGGCAGCTCACCCAGGGAAACGAAGGCCGACACCGGCCACCACTGAGGGCCTCAAGGGCTCTCCCCACCCCGAAGGCGGCTGCGATCACATTTCTCATCGCACCAAGAGACCCGTGTATTGAGCACAAACCTTTTCAACCTTCGAATCAATAACGAATCACAACAGGGACATTCCCTCAATCCAAATGGCCAGCCCACAAAACAGACACACAATCATACACATTTCCTGTGGGAAAATCAGTCAGTCCCTGGGGCCTCGCGCCAGGGGTGGGGGAGCAACATGGGGAGATGCTGTAGCCCCAGCCTGGCTCTTCCCTCTACAGCTCCTTTTCCCTCTTCTTCCCACCGCCCCTTCCCACCCCCCTCCTAGCCTCAGAGGCTCCTTCCTCAAATTCTTTCCCCTTGATGAAGTCATTCATGCCCAAAATACAAGGCAAAGTCATGGGGGCTCAAGAGAAAATCCATACCATGGCTCGCGTTTTAGATTCTCTTAAGTTTGAGAGTAACCAAGCAAGAATCTTTGGCATCTAAATGTGGTCTGAATGCATCTGAGCTCAATGTCTGGCACTGGCCCGGAGTGGATCATGGGTGTCTCGGACATCTTCGTAACTCTACACCAATTATTTTGAAACACACTAGCAGAATAGAACCATGTGAATAGCTGCTTCTCAGATAAAAGTGGGAAAAGACTCCAAAAGTTGCCCTCAAGGAACATCCTTCCCACGAGGGGTTTCTGCATCGTGCCCTTCAGTCACAGACAAGGCCCCCGGGCCCAACTCCCTCATCCCTGCATCATAAAGCAGCAAAGACGGTGGGGAATAAAGCAAGTGAAGGAGTCAGTCCCGCACAAAATGGGCTCCAGAAGCCACAGCCACTCTCCCAGTGTGGGGGCCAAGTTCAGAGACCTGGAAACACCAGCATTCCCAGGGAGGAGGGCAGAACAAGTCATTTCCCCCTAGTTTAGGGAGACACCACCCCACGTCCTCCAGCCTTAATAGAAGAGAGACTTCACATAAATGATTTCAATGACTCCACCACACACAGCAAGTGGGCTAAGGGCTAACACACCCATTGAAATGCCTGGCAAAAACACATTAAATGAACACACAGATAAACAAGGTTCTCCTGTTATCCATGAAATATTCAGAAACAAATCCAGTAAGCAATCTCTTTGCAATCAAAAGACCAATTCAGAGGTGCAGATTAAAAGGAAACATACAACTGAACCCTTAACACTTCCGTGGAACTTGGTTCTTGGTGTGTATTATCACATCACCACCTCCAAGCTGAAGGAAGCAGCACTGGCCACGGACCAGCTGTTCACTCGTAGGTCAGTGAACGAATGGCAGTGCTGTCCAGGACAACGATGAGATGTTAACCTGAAAAGGGCAAAATGGCAGAGGCTGGAGGGACCTTCCAGGTAACCCAGCCCCCTCAGTGGACAGAGGACCCCCATAGGGCCACAGAGCCCAGAGCCCCAGTGTGTTCGGGGCAAGCACTCAACTGCAACCCTGATGATGCCTGAACGCCTTCTGCCCTTCTGCGTCTCTGCCCCACTAACAGGGAATCCATGAATGCTAAGGAAATGTAATGCATTTTACAATACATGTAGATTTTGAGCAAATTAAAGATAAACAGTGACAAACTTTGAGAATTAACCAAAATATAGTTCAGTGAATGCCCAAACTCAAAGCTAGTCTCCAACAGGTGATAAGCTGTGTGTGGTGGTTAATGCCTGTAAATCCCAGCAGTTGGGGAGGCTGAGGCAGGAGAATCACTTGAGCCTAGAAGGTTGGGGTTGCAGGGAGCTGTCATTGTACTACTGCACCCAGCCTGAGAAACAGAGTGAGACTCTCAAAAACAAAAACAAATTAAAGGAGTTCAAATGAATTCGCCCACACCCTTTAAATTTTCATTTGGGTACGTGGGGTGATCTAGTTCCTTTTTCCCTTGCAATACATGAATAATCTGATAATCAAATATAATCTAAGAATTAAATGGGAAGTTTTAATTATTTTCCCATTTCATTATTTCCTATCTCAGGGAAAAAGTTAAAATTATTCCCTATTTCAGGGAAAAAGCTAAAAATCATTTTAAACCTTCCTTCCACAAAACAGTATACTCAGTCATCTCTATCTGCTTTATCATGTGGAATTCAGCTTCACATGTCTAAAATACAGTTTTTGTTAAACAGTGTTTATGTAGACAGGCAAGAGAAAGAAACACTTGGTCTAGGTAGAAGCAGCAGAAGACACGTTTTAACAGAAAAGGGAGAAGATACCACCGTGTGAATCTGGAAATTCTGTCCTCATCTTGTCCACACACACAGAAAACACCCAAGCACGTGCCTAGTGTCCAACAGGAGCACAGAAAGGACAGGGATCCCTCCAGTTGTTTAATGACCAGCCCCACTTGTCACCGCCACATAACAAAATCCGCATGGCAACTTCAGCACGTTTCATTCACGATTCCACGGAAATCAGGCTGAAGAACATACAGATGTTTTGCCCACATTTAAAAATCCAAGTGTGGGACTCATAGAAATAAAACATATTATGGGTTCACTTAACTTTTCCAAATTTTTATTTGGAGAAACCTATCAAGTTCTTGTCAGTTACATCCTTAAGTTTTTCAAAAATTTTTAAATGCAAAGGTCAGGCAAGACTTGTAAAGAGGTACACACATACGACCCGGCGCAGTGGCTCACACCTATAATCCCAGCACTTTGGGAGGCCGAGGTGGGCAGATCACAAGGTCAGGAAACCGAGACCATCCTGGCTAACATGGTGAAACCCCGTCTCTACTAAAAATACAATTAGCCAGGCGTGGTGGCGGGTGTCTGTAGTCCCAGCTACTTGGGAGGCTGAGGCTGGAGAATGGCATGAACCCGGGAGGCAGAGCTTGCAGTGAGCTGAGATTGAACCACCGCATTCCAGCCTGGGTGACAGAGGGAAACTGTATCAAAAAAAAAAAAAAAAAAAAAAAAAGGAAGTACACACACACATCCACATTCTTCTCTCAGGGAGACGGGCCCTTTTTTAAGATTCCAGATGTAAATGTGGTTGTCACCCTGCCTTTGAGAGGATGGGCTGTGTTTTAAGCATGAACACACTTTCCTCCATGACCAAGGATGCACCATGGGGGACAGTGCTGCCACCGCCTGCCCAGTCTCTGCTCAGGGTGGGGGAAGGGAAGCTCATTTGTCTCCCGTGTACACCATCAACAGGCCGGGTGCTCAGAAGGAGGCTTCCAGGACTCGCTGTAGGCATTCGTTAGCAGAGCAGGCAGTGCCTCGTGCTGGTGGGCATCCAGCAGTAAGGGGATCTTGCACTTCACTCCCTGGGCCCAGCCCCAGACAGAGGGGAAAGAGACACCTGTATCGTAACTAATGTGTATTTATAGACACACAGAGACCCTGCAGTGCAAGGTGCAGAACTAGAAGGAATCATGGAAATAAGGAGGAAGACATTTGGTTACGACTGGCAGAGCCACCTCAAGCCTCAGCACTTCCTGCCGGAACCCTCACTGACCAGACTCCTCTAGGGTCACTGCCACTGCCTTGCCCAGCTCATGACACGGCAGACAGTGACAGAGCCTTAGAACAACCTCCCACTCCTTCCTCACCAGGCCAGGGGACGAGCTATTCATGAGCGGGAACACAGAGGTGACTGAGCAGAAAGGGGAAAGGAACAATGGCCGCGGGTGTGCAGATATTGCGGGGCACCGCAACAGCCCTTTCCATCTTAAAGAGGACGGCCATGGGTGTACGGACGCTCCCGTGTGACCCAGCAGTCCTTTCCACCTTATAGGGGAATGGCCACGGGTGTGCGGATATTCCCGGGTGCCCCAGGGCCCTTTTCACCTTAAGGAGATTTTCACAGTCTCATATCAGTCTCCAAACTATTCAGTGAGGTTGGAGGAGTATCACTGCGGACCAACACTAATTGGCACCAAGTAAGGAAAATTTTATAACCATGTCTCAACCATAAAACAATCAGGTCTTTGGCCATCTGGTCTAAGCTTTTTCTGTAACAAATTTGGATAATTAAGTTGAACTTTGGTTTTCCAAAGCTTGTTACAGAAACCACATCTTCCTAGGTGTGGCTCCGTGGTGTCACGTGCACACATCAATAGCCAGGCTTGCCAAGACTCACGGCACGTTACACGTTCACCTGAGAAGGCTGCTCAAACACTGAGGGCTCTGGTGTGCTCTGAAATGAATTTGCCACTTCAGCCTACACTCTACTCCCTTGTTTGGTTAAAGAAACCCAAAAAGCAGAATTTGTTTTGGCCAATCGTCTGCTGACCCAACTGCAGAGGTTTTAATTAGAGTACTTTCATTGCGTCATACAAAGTCATATAGATCAACTCATTATTGCTACTCCAAAGGTTTAGTAAATCTCCAGATAATCAGGCAAACATTTTAAGAAGCTACATTAAGGTTTACAATACTCAAAATTTAAAACTACATCCATGCTTCAAAAAACCACCATTCCCATTTTAGATGGCCAAATGCATATGAGAAAGAAAGAAACGTGCTGAGTGCATTTTTTGGGTAATCTTATGGAGAAACTGCCACTTTAAAAATGGCTCTAGTTCCTGGCTCCAGATTGCCTCACTCAATTTCAACTCCACCTGAAGCTGGGACACTAGAAATCCATTCCCAGACTCCAGGGCACAAGAACTCCCACTTCTGGAAATAGCCTGGAATGCAGACCTGTAGCAGAGAATTCTTTCCTGCCCACCCTAACCGTCCTCTGTGGAAGGCAACAGTCAAAGACAAGTCCACCCTCCTAGGCACAACTGCACCACGAAGAACCATTTCAAGGTGGGAGGTGATTGATCAGTGGGAACAGGCAGTTTAGCTAATCACTTATAAGGCACAGAAGGGGGGTTTGAAGGCCTGTGTCTGGCCTTCTCCTCGGTAAATGATCATCTGCAAGTCAGCCTAGGCCACATGGGAAGGGGCTTCTTGCAGTAAAAGTGGGGGCCTAGTTGTGGGGAGGGGGAATGTCTTAACCACCACTGTTTTACAGGATCACAGGGCTCAGGAAATGTTCAGTATTATCACACACCAAGGATTTTACAGTCTGAAGAAAACTACAGTCCTAAGGTGTCAGTTCTCAAAGCCTCAAGTTCCTCCTAAGATTCCCCAGACGGTCTCCACTTCTTGCACCGAACCCCAACTTGCACAGGCACCTGCGTCTTCCTCCTGCAGCAAATGCAGATGAGAAGGCTGTGGCTCTGCTGCAGTAATGATGCCATGTAGCCCTAACACCACAGCAGAGCAATGGCTCTGGCCTGAAAGTCCCCAAAACCTCGTGCTGAAACCATCTCTGGTGGGATACATTAAGAGGTGGGGCCTTTGGGAGGTCCTGCTCTCAGGACTGGGGTTGGTGTCCTTGTTGGGAGGTCTGCAGGAGCCCTCCTGCTCCTCCACCATGTGAGTCCCGACGAGACGCCTGCTGCCATGCAAGACCCGGAGATGCTGCCGTCTGTAAGCCACAGGCCCTGGGACACCAGATGTGCAGGTGCCTTGACTTTGGACTGCCTTGACCTCGGACTTTCCAGCCTCCAGAGCTGTGAGCAATAAATGTCTCTTTACAAATCACCCAATCGACAGCAGCCGGACAGAGAGACAGTAATGTCACAACATGAGTCACTTTCTCAGTGGGCCAGAGACCTTCCCATGAGCCACCACCGTAAAGCAAGAACTCCCTGGAGGATGCAAAGGGGTTCACAAGGAATTCTACCCAGCATCAGGGTGTCTATCCTTTCTTGCGGGAAGATAGCTGAGCCATGGCAGGAAACTACAGGGTGGGTGGGGCTGGACAGTAATGTGTCACCTGCTCACCTAAGCCTCAGTCTCCTGCCTCTCATCATGACAGCGGGGGTAACCCCCTCACCTGAGCAGTTGGGAGAGGTAAGAGTACTGGGTGATTAACAATTGTTAGCTCCACGGAAATTAGGCAAAGAATCCACCCCTATGTCTTATAAAACCAAACCAGCCCAGGAATTCCACATCACTACTAATTTGCATGGGAAAATGCTGGATTCTCATAAGTTCTGGCATGTCATTTGTATTAATAAAGTTTGCAGAGTTTGCATATACTAAGTATATAAAACAGGAAAATAAATCATGCAATTTGGAGGTTGAAGCAGGAGAATCACTTGAGCACAGGCGGCGGAGGTTGCAGTGAGCTGAGGCCGCACCACTATACTCCAGTCTGGGTGACAGAACGAGACTCCATCTCAAAAGAAAAAAAAAAAAAAAAAAAAAAAAGATTTTGCTGCTTCATACTAGTAAAGTGGGCAGATTCTACATGCCAACTCTTACTCAAAGGTCGCCTAACACTGACTCAGGAACTCTGGCCCTGATGTGCTTGGAGTTTTAATGCTAACAGTGTTAAAGACCACTCCCCCAGGAGCTCTGAACAAGTACTCCAGGTATACACTGAACAAGACCACACACTCTCTGACCGAAATCTAACTTCACAGACCCAAACTACAGAACCACAGAAGACACTGCTTCTGTCCAACTTTGTGTTCTGCCGTCGTTTGTGTCCATTATTTTCTACAAACCATCTCATTAGAATTTAGGGCACACAAAAGGCCGATACAACAGGGTTACTTTTCAAAGGTTTGGAGGTGAAGAACAGATACACTGCATTAACTTCCTATTGCTGCTGCAACAAATTACCACAAACGCAAACCTCCTCTCAGCCCTGGAAGTCAGGAGTCCCAGGGCTGAAGTCAAGGGGTCAGTAGGTTGTGTTCCTGCCTGGAGTCTCCCAATTCATAGAGGCCACCATGCAGCTTGGCTCACAGCCCCACACCCCTCTGACCACTGCCCCAGCCTCAGCCCTGCACTCCTCAGGCCCCTGCCCCACCCTTGGCCCCATGCCCCTCTGGGCCCCACTCCACCCCCGCCCTCAGCCCCACAGCCCTCTGGCCTCTATCTCATCCTCAGGTCTCCTCCGAGATGGATGACTGGACCCTAGACGGAGGGATGAACATTCTGAACAGAATCAACGTAACTCAACATTTGAGTCGGAGAGGCCAAGCAATAAGACTTTCAAAAAAGCTACCACAAAGTATGAACCCGTGCCTGTAGTTCACAGCTGAGCCTGGCGTCATGAGTACAAGCGTGCGGCCGCACACACCAGGCCCAAGTTTAAGATCAAATATAAGGAGCTTTCCACTGTGGTATTTAACTAGATTTTATTACAAAATAGCCTCCTGATTGCAGTTTTTATCCAAAAAGTTCTCTGTAATTAAAGAAATTAATTTTTCCCTAAAAGACGTTTCTCTATCTATAGTCCCATATAAACTAAATGGGCATATTAAAGAAAAAAGACAAATGTTTGATTTAGGGGTTTGCCTACGACTTGGATAAGCATGATTTTCTTCTGGCCAAGCAGGGAGCAGCTGGACCAGACTGGAGGGAAGAAAAAGCAAATTTCCACTCTGACCTCTGTTGGGCACCAGAGTCTTCCCTGTCAGAATGTGGGTGTGGTGCTTCCCACACACCAGCCTCTGACGAAACTCAGCCCAAGGGTGTGGGAAAAGGCCGTCTACTTCTGAAAAATCTATGAAGTGCAGACACATCAAAAGCTTCAGAAGACTGTAAAGTGCCAAGGAGACCACTACACCCTTGGAGTTTACAGAAAATGGTCAACATCACACGTGCCTGAGGTCCGGGGTCAGCTCCCAGCTGCCGCGACGCCATGAACGCAGCCCTGGCTTCCCCTCTGATGCAGAGACCTGGTCACTCCGCCGGCAGCACTCAGAGCTCAGAACATTCTAGATGAAAGCAACGTGTTCCTTTTAAATTGGGGAACTGGGGCAGCACAACTGAAGCTCTACAACTATGTCAACTACTGGGTTTCGGGGTAGCATTAGGAAATCATGAGAATCCAAATCTCAATTTCATACAGATTCACTGCAGGTTCCAGAATTTCCTGAAACATTCTTCCAATTTATCACTCAGGATTCCCTTGCCAAAGCTAATAAAGTCTACATTCCTTACGGAAAAGCCACCATAAGCACCACCACAAATAAGATCAACTGACGCCCGCTCTTTGCACCAAACATATAAACGGTTACTCACACAAGAGTGTGCTGGAGGCAGCTCTCAGCTGAAGCCGAATCCGTGAGACTTCATTATCCCCATTTTGGATTGAGTGTGAAGACTGTCAGCAAACCAGGGCCCCAGTGTGAAGCAGAGAACAGATTCTCTGACACCTGCCTGAACATTTCCTTCCCACCTGTCTTGGATACTTAACACCCTCAGAGCTACTGAGTCACCCACATTTGCAGGTCATTTATCCAGCCACCAGGATAACAATTATGCAATAAAAATGCCTTCTCAAGGCTTTGTCCTATGCAACAAGGCAGCTCAGAAGGCTAGGTAAGCCCAAGAAAGGGGGAAGCGTCCTCCAAATAGACAAAGACCAAGGAAAACCGTGCAGAGACTCTTTCAAGAGAGAGCAGAGACAGAGCCTGCTGTAGCCCTTCAGGCCCTGCTGGCTGCAGCCCTGCGTTAGGTGGCACCATTTCAACGGATGCATCCTGCTGAGCCCATTTGAAAAGTCCCGCTGGCGAGAAACTCACCCCCACTTCCAGCTCCTGCAAGACCCGCTGCAGCCCCACTCCACCCTGGGGGCCGACTGTGCAAGTTTTCCTAGCGAGACCCCTCAGAGTCTGCACAGCGTCTGAGACTGGGAAGCACTAAGGATCCAGAAACGCACAAACCCGTTCTCCTCGTGCTGCTTTCTGGGTTCCAAGTTGTCTTCAGAACGAGTCCTGCATAAACCCCAGGCTGGGGAGCCAGCCACAGACCAGCAGCACCCAGTTCATGTGCTCCACCCACCCCACAGAGGACCACGAAGGCCCCAGCACGCTCTGTCCGGAGCAAGACACCAGAAACAGCCACAGTTCAGGGTTCTGCCACCCGCCCGGCTGCCCTAATTACCTACTGTGATCTGAATTCTCATTGGTTGGGTAGGTGATCCCACAGCTCCGCTGCCCTAATTACCTGCTGTGATCTGAATTCTCATTGGTTGGGTAGGTGATCCCACAGCTCAGCTGCCCTAATTACCTGCTGTGATCTGAAATTGCATTGGTTGGAAAGGGGATCTCACTGCTCAAGCACTCCCTGCTGCCTCCTTGCAAACAACATAAAAAATCCAAAACCCCTCTTAAACAACGTTTCCTATAACCTCAAAACAAGACCAATCCTGAGACCAGCGAAGATACACACGCACATCTGACAGCTGGTGGGCATCAGTGACCGATGCCACGGCTTCCATGTGGCGTGTGAAGTGGGAGGCCTGTCACGGTGACTCAGGCTGGAGTCTGAATAGTGTTCTTCCAAGCAACTAGGCAACCAGGATGCACACCCCAAAACCCAAGTCCCCACAGTCATGTACCTGGAAGAAATGCTGCGTGGCCATCGACACCAGTTTGAACCAAGACCGATCTGTGTCCTGTGGTCCTCAAAATGTCCATACACGTCTGGGCTCAGCACAGGCACGCACGGCACCCTGCTCGCCTCCAGTGGGGCTCTCTCCTGCCAAGGGGGATGGCCCTGAAGTCCGTTGAGATTTCCAAAGCTCTACAAAGTCGCCCTTCCTCCTGCTTGTTCAGAAGGCCTAAAGACCTGAAGACACCAGTGAGAATTGACCTAGCCTCTTAAGGCAGCTCAAACACCTAAACACAGGAACGCTGGACCTCTCTGCCCTCGGGAGCAGTCAATAACCCACTGGGCTAAGCAGAAGGCACAGATGTCACATCCAGAAGCCAGTGGCACTCACGTTTGCATTCCAGGAGCCGCCCTTGTGAGTTCCTTCAAGGCTTCCAAGCCCTACTTGATTGTTTTCATCGTATCTCTATAACATCAGAGACATTATATCTCATGGTATCTATGAGATCGTCTCTACTTTTATGAGCACATATGCTCCCTGACTTACCATGGGATGAAACTGTTCCAATAAACCCAGTGTAAGCTGAAAATACCCTAAATAGAAAGTGCATTTGACATAATTGTTTCAACTTACAAATGGGTTCATCCAGAGGCAGCCCATCTCAGGCCGAACAATGCACTGAGTGTGACTAGTTCACACCATCACAAGGTTGAAAAAAAAATCACAAACGTAACCATTGTGAGCCAGGCACCATCTGTATTACGGCTCCTGTCTTCAGAGACAACACAAACCTCTTAGACAAGAATCACAATTTATAATCCTCAAAATGTTAAACTTAGTTTAACAATCTACAGGTTCAAACAAAGCCAAAGTAGGCCCACAAGACCGTTTGTGTCATTCGCTAAGACACACGACTCTGTCAAAACCCTCACCACAGCCCCTCAGGGTGGGTCCCAGAGGCAGGTGAGGTTTGTAGCTATGGACACTAATGAAACCAAAATCAGAGTACGCAAGTGCAGTCAAGTCATATGAGTTCTCCACTAGCATATGCACAAATGTTTATCAGCAAATCTGATCTTTGCTTTACCTCCCTCCCATGACCTAAAAATGAGTCCACCACACACACACACACACACACACACACACACACACACACACCCCACTTCAAAAACATAATTCGTACTTGCAATCAATTCTGGGTATTTGGAATAGACCTAATGGGTGATTAAACCTCTCCTCCAACCCTTTGCTTAGCCTTCTTAGAGGATGAAGGATTTTGCCTAACACAAGTCAGCATATAAAAGATCTTGTATAGAAACAGACTTTCAAGTGGTCCTCATTATAGCGATTCAACTAATATACAAAGGACCCAACACACAGCACAATGTCTATTAGAAGAATGATTAATTTGTTCCCCTCAAAATCCTAATATCTACACAGAAAAAATACCCGATACACATTTTATCATTCTTTACCAGTATAGTCATACAAAGGAGTATCACAAAAGCAAAAGAACACATTTGGTTTGACTCGCAGTTCTAAATTTAATATAAAATTGCTAAAACCACCAAGACAAACATGACTATGAAATATTTAACGATCTTCACCTAAATTCAAGTCACCATTCAACCACCAATACCTCTGCTCTCCTTACAGGAACTTTCCAAAAGTAAATTCTGGAATTAACAGGACAAATTTTTCTGGTGATAGAAATGAGGAAGAAATTGGTTGAAGGCTGTTCCTTGGCTGTCAAACTGTTTCTCAATATTTTGTAAAATAAAAACATCAAACAGATCTTTACATTAACTTACAATCTATCAAGCAATACTGGAGCAAGCTTTAAATATTAGCCACATTCTGTCAGGGCTGACTCACATTAAATCAGCATCAGTCTCATGTCTTGCAGCATCCACAGCTCATCTTCTCAAAACCGCTTAAGATTTCATAATTAACTCAATTAAACAATGTAAGTCATCTCCTTGATCTTTGACATGAAGGGGTAATTTTCCCCCAAAATAGTACCTCTTTCCTTGACATGATTTAATCTGTGGTTAGAGTATTTAACAGGATTTCTTTCCTTCTTAGAAAATAAAATATACACCTGTCCAATATGAAAAACACTAACTGGCCGGGCGCGGTGGCTCAAGCCTGTAATCCCAGCACTTTGGGAGGCCGAGACGGGCGGATCACGAGGTCAGGAGATCGAGACCATCCTGGCTAACATGGTGAAACCCCGTCTCTACTAAAAATACAAAAAAACTAGCCGGGTGAGGTGGCGGGCGCCTGTAGTCCCAGCTACTCGGGAGGCTGAGGCAGGAGAATGACGTAAACCCGGGAGGCGGAGCTTGCAGTGAGCTGAGATCCGGCCACTGTACTCCAGCCCGGGCGACAGAGTGAGACTCCGTCTCAAAAAAAAAAAAAAAAAAAAAGAAAAAAAAGAAAAACACTAACTGATAATGCTATAGCTTAACCAGGTCAAAAGCGTTTTTTTTTTTTTTTAAGTTAAAAAAAGAACCTAACTGCATCTTTGGACCTTATATGAGGTAGTGTCCAGGGTCACTGGGACCCCCACTTGGCCAGTGCAGCTGGGTACCAATTAAAGACAAAACCCAAGCGTTCACTCAAAGCCCCTTCCCAGCTGTTCATCCTAGTGGAAGCCATGGGCAGAAAGGAATGTGGCATTCTACGGAGGGCTTTGGGGAATGGCTGCTTGAGAACATCAAAGTGGCTCACATCCCCCGAGTATAAAGCCAGTGACTGCTCTCAGCTTCAATGCAGCACCATCCACAGCAGCCAACGTCCGGAATCACCTGAGTGCCCGTCAACAGGGGATGAAGGGAACGTGGCCTGAACATACAAAGGAGCAATACTCCACCACACAGCTGAGATCCCTGTCATCCGAGACAGGATGGATGGAGCTGGAGGACATTACATTAAGCAAACAAGCCAAGCAAAGAAACGGAGCATGTTCTCACTCATAAGCAGGAGCTGAGAGCAGATCTCATGGAGACCAAGAGTAGATGGTCAACAGGGCCCAGCAGAGCCCACTCATAAGCAGGATGGGCAGAGGCTTGTAACGGGCACAAACACACAGCCTAATGGGAGCACAAGACCTACTATTGATAAATCAGCAGGGGGATGGCAGTGGATCATCTACTGTGTGTTTCAAAACAGCTAGGAGAGAGTAACTTGAACATTGCCAGCATAAGGAAAAGAAAATACTTAAAGTGAAAGACATCCCAAGTACCCAGATTTCATCAATATAGGGATGAATCAAGATATCACATGCACTCTGAAAATATGTACATATATTATGTATCAACAAAAACAAAAACCAATGACAGAACCATTTGCAAAGCACGTGCAGGAGAAGAGTGGGAAGCCTGACATGGTGTGGCTGTGTCCCTTCACCCAAATCTCATGAACTCTAACCCTTTGTTGGAAGTGAGCCCTGGTGGGAGGTGACTGACTCATGGGGGTGGTTTCTAATGGTTTAGCACAATCCCCCAAGTGCTGTCCTTGTGAGTTCTGAGATCTGGTTGTTTGGAGGTGCATGGCACCTTCCCCTTCACTCTCTCCCCTTTCAGCCATGTGAAGACACGCCGGCCTCCCCTTCACCTTCCACTCTAAGTTTCCCCAGATGTAGAAGCCTGTACAGCCCACATAACTGTATGCTGATTAAACCTTTTTTTTCCTTATTACCCAGCCTCAAGTAGTTCTTTATAGCAGTGGAAGAACAGTACAGTCCTCAGGACCAGCAATGTTTTCCTTCTACCCAGCAGCCAACAAGGTCCCACACCCTAGCTGGTTTTCCAAAGCTTTGCCAGAATGCTGAGGCTGTTTTGGGGATACTAACTTTCCCCATCTCTGGCAAACCAGATGGGGCATCCTATTTGCCTCTTACCACCTTTCTCAGACAAACCCCACCTCTGAAACAGCCTCCTTGAGCAGCAGCAAAGCTGAGTATTCCTTGCAATTCCCTTCTTCTGAACAAGTAAACATCTTAAGCTTGTCTTTCCATCTTCCCAGCTCATTGAAAAAAATATCTTATGCTTTCTATTTTCCTAAAACACACACACGGAAGAGAAGTGCCGTGAGGGCAGGGGCTCTTGCTTTCCCGGATCTGAGCCTGGCCCTCTAACACTAGCCAAATTCATACTGACACGATATCCAGAAGCAGAAATGCAAATATCCCCATGACTTCAAATACCCTAAGGATCTAACAGGCCAAGTGGCCCATGTAATTATGGTGTGCTGGGCCATTCAACTGGTGTCCAAATCCCTTTCCAAGTGAGCTCTTTAATTTTGGGACTTTTCAGACAGTTTTGTTGTTGTTGTTCTATTTTGTTTTTATTAAAGGGATCTATTACAGTTACAATCAAGAATATCCCAGGCCGAGTGTGGTGGTTCATGCCTGTAATCCCAGCACTTTGAGAGGGCAAGGTGAACGAATCACCTGAGGTCAGGAGTTCAAGACCAGCCTGGCCAACATGTTGAAACCCCATCTCTACTAATACGAAAATGAACCAGCCATGGTGGCAGGCACTTATAATCCCAGCTACTCAGGAGGCTGAGGCAGGAGAATGGCGTGAACCAGGAGGTGAGGCTGCAGTGAGCCAAGATCACGCCACTGCATTCCAGCCTGGGCAACACAAGACTGTCTCCAAAAAATAAAAATACACCAATACGCCCAGATAGTTCTTCACCAACGTCAGATACATCAGTTTAAAGAAAAATAATATGAAAACATGTTTTTAAATTTCAGTGTTGAATTTAACCATATCTTTTAAGATACGAAGATAGAAGTTCCCCAAGGATCGGGGGAGAAAAAAGCAGTTAACAAAATGTTAAAACGTCAGGAGAAAAACAAGGATGGGGTAAGACCTCAAGGCAAAACTTTTTCTTTGCACTTTGATTTCAAAAGAACAGAGATGCCCAAAATATGAACTCTCCCATCTGCATTTTATATTCCTCTACGTCCTTTGAAAGGCTGGAGATGGGATCCCAGGTTCCAAAGTGCCTGGTCACGGCTCACATCAGGCGACATCTTTCACAGCCGTTTACTCCTCTGACTGTGCCTAGAGAGCTCTGTGGCCCAATTTACACAAAAAGGTCCTAATTTACACACGTTCATCACTTTGAGCAGAGTCTCAACAAATGAGACAAATATTGACACTCCACAGAAGCAAGTACTCTCTTCCGAAAAGTTAAGTGTGAGGTTCCCATGAGCCAGGCAGCTTGGTTACAGAAAGCACTGGCTGACTTGATGGTTTAATGTTAAATGCATTTAAAATGTTAAGTGATCCGGCCCCCCTCCCAGTGGGTGTGTACGTTGAACTGGCTGCAGTACTGATGCACAGACCAGCTGGTTTTACTTCAAGCAGAGCACCCCACACCCAGGAAGAGGCCTAAGGACGGCATCGAGGTCAGGACAGTTCTAAGGAGAGCTGCAGGCTCAATGCCTCGTCTGCAAATAGTCTCTCATTTCAGAGGAAATCACTGAACAGAGTTCGTTACATGTGAATTTTAAAAATTCCTATTTCTAATTTCATCCCATTAGAACTCTTGAACAGATGTGCACCTGCTCCAAGTCAATGAGAGGACACTCGGATAGTCCCTCACAGGTCCTCGGCCTTCGCCTCCCACCTAGAGAACGTCGGCTCAAGCTGATCACAGCGCACTGCGATTTTCTATAATATGCACGCCTGCATCTGAGCTGAGATGTGAATGTCTGGAATGTGCCTGCCAGGCCCAGGAGGAACTGCAGCAGCTGTAGGGACATAAGTTGCTAAGGAATCCGATTTGGAGGGAACTCGAGGCAACTGAAACTAGTTCCACTGGTTTTTCTTGGCAAGGCTTGACCAGGCAAACTGTTATCACTGTTAATTCATGGTAATTGGGATGGGGACTTAACAGTAAGTAATTAGAACAATTATAGAATTTGCTACTCAATTACAATGGCACAGATTCCTGAGAATGGAAGAACTGTTGCCCAGGAATAGAGTTCAACAGGTCCTCCACATGCCCCGGGATACATGGCATTTCCATGCACCCCTGCTTTGGTCCCCCGCCACCTGATCTCGGCCATCTGATGGCATCACTCCCCACAGCTGGAAACACCTGACCTCTTGTCACCCTCCCATCTGCCCTGCCTTCCTCCAGCCCGGGATATTCAGCGATGCCCACATACAGGACCAGGAAACCAGGGTTATCCTAAACCAGTGACTGCATTCAAAGTCCTCCATGGCAGGACAATCACCAATGGCCAATACTCCCAGAACCTTCCACCTCAAAACGGGAACACATCAGGTTTCAAGCTGACAACGCTGCATTCTCTTTGCCATGTACACACGGAGGCATGTCAGGTTCCACCTAAAGGTATCAGGTTTCACGCTGGTCAGGAGCCCAAGCCTAGTCACTCTGCATGATCTCAATTCACCATCCACAGAGAAGCCTGCAGTTTTCCTCTGGTGTACAGTGTGGATGGTGCATGCATTTCCTCTGAAAACTTGGAGATGGGATCCTGGCCAAAGAGGCCAGTCACCCCAGCCCCTGCAAGACCCAGACGTGCCCCTCTGCTGTCTGCACACAGTACCCAAGTCTAGCAGTGCTGACTCTGTGGCAGAATAGTTCTGGGCCTGCAGAGGACGCGGGGCACAGAAACCGTGCAGCCTGGCTGTAGCCAGAGGCCTAAAGGATCCCCATGAGGCTCTCCAGCCAAGGTGCCATCACCACAGGCAGAGCCATTCAAGAGAACTGCCAGCCGAACTGGAAATATCCCAATCTGCTGAGCCAACACAGAAAGACAACAGCCACCTACAGCTGCTGAGCCCCGAAACATGGCCACTGGGCCTGAAGGGCTGAATCCGGTATTTAATCTGTGAAGTTCTTTTCAAATGTGTTTGGCTATGTAATCAAATCTTCATTCTAATTAAATTTAAAGGAGCCTCTGGCTATGGGCACCCTTGTCGGGCATCACAGCTCCAGGGAGTAAGAATGGGAAGGAGAGGCCCAGAGCCTCTCTGCATTCTCCACCCTAATTCAACACGTCATCATAAGGAAAGGCACTCCAGCAGTAGAGGTGTGCATGGGAAGAACTGGGTTGGCCCTGACACAAGCATGACCCCCATGACATCACAGCTGCCTCAGCCAACAGGCAAGACAATGATGCCCACCTGGACAGGTCACCGGATGTGATGATGCACCCCAAGCCCTAGTCCCACAGCAGCCAGAGACCACCCGCTGTTCATCCCGGGTGAAACAGGCAGAGCTGTCCGAGCCCTCAAAATCAGGAAGAATTAAAGAGGTAATTCCCGCGATTCCCACAACACACACGACACTCCTCGGAGACAGATACAGGCTTCGCTGTGAAAGTGCAGAGGACGGTGCAGTCCCTAGGCGGGCTGCTTCTTCCAACTATCAGGGAAGAAACCAGATCCATTTCCTTCTAGGAGAAACATTTGTACCGTCATTAGACAGAAGGTGGCTGATGTTATCAAATCATGAAGCACCGCACAGCTGTGTCTCCAAGGAGGGCCTGGAAACTTGCAGCCACCTGCATAGAGGTCGCAGTGCTTACAATGGAGATACGTGTGACTGAGGTCTGGCTTCCTCAGGGAAGCGAAATTTGAATTTTCATCACTGAGGAATTGGTTATTTACAGTCACTCACCCTCAATGCAGAAGAGGGCTCAAAACACTGCACCAGACTTCAACACTCAGGGTTAGGGTCAGGGTCAAATTCACGAGTTTTACAAAATGTATTTACTTGGGATGCCAGAAGAGATGTAGCTTCACACCGCCCCAGCTCCAGGGTTTGCTTAGCCCCTTCACCAGTGGATCTCACCAACAGATGACACATCCACACCTCGTCCATGGCAGCACAGAAAACCACTTGGAAGACAGCCACTCCCACCAAGCTTCCTGACTTTGGTGTTTAAAATATGCATCATTTAAAATCTGCATCTCATACGTGAGATTACACTTCTCCGAACAGACATTGTGATTGTCATTTCACCCAAAAGGGCTTTAGGAAATGACACGCGGCCCAGGCGCCAGAGGTCGCCGGCCGCCTTACTCTAGCCTAATTCCTTTGTGCCTGTAATGGAGCCTTCACAGATACAGCCCAGTCACATTAATGACCATAAGAGAAGCTCAGGGCATAGATGAACTCAGTGCTGAATTTTTCCATTTATCGCCCTTTTGTTTTATCCAGAAGACAACTGAGAAAGGTTGGGGCAGATCATCTCAAGTGTAATGACTCCAGCCACTTTTCGCCCCAGGTCACCCCTCAGTCACACGCTTTTGAGAAACCAAAGTAATTCTGTTCTCTTCACTCTGGGTTCCAAGTACTAAATTCCTCCGTTTTATCAATTAGATTATCAAGCAACCGTTTGTAATCTGGACTGCAATCTGATACAAAATTTAAAGCTAATTTAGGTTGCGGTAATAGCTCCTATTTACGTTATAGACAAGGCATGAATGAAAACTTTAATCTGTTCATAGGACCAATTTTGTAAACAAACCAATTATTCAAGCAATGATTGCTTTCAGTTAGATGCAAATTTCTTTGCTCATAAAAGATTTTCCAGTAGGAATTTTTAAATCCATGGTCTGTCTTTCCTGAACCTGTCTCTGCACCTTCCCCTGAGTGCACAGCAGGACTTCTCAGGGCATCCTATCAGCAGGCCCACTGAAGAGAATAAGCCCGCAGCCCCCAGCCTAGGAATCAAGTCTGAGCCCCAGCAGCCCCTCGTCTAGCTGGGGCTTCCTCACCAGCACAGCACCCAGGTCTTCCAGGTGAGGTTTAATGCCACGTGTGCGTGGAAGGTAGAGTGCTGGAAGGACCACAGTGGACATTCAACAATGCAAATTCCCTCCTGGAATAGCCCAGCAACCCTCTGTACTTTCCCCAAAGTACCCATGCCAGGCAGGCGTAGAGAGCCTAATGGGGTGCCTAGGAATCAGCATTTAACACGATTCTGATGAATAAAAAAGTTTGAGAGGTTGGTCAGCGAGAGGCTGCCGTGGCCTCCACTCATTTGCAGGCTCTGAAGAGACACAGATTCAGGTAACAGGCCAGACAGGACAAGGATGGGCAGGACAAGGATGGGGAGGTGGAGGGCAAATTCCATGGACCACCAACCACCCCGCCATCCCCACTGAGACTCCGTGATTTAAGGAGAGGCAAAGCCAGGGAGAAAAGATGCCCGCACCACTCGAGGGACTGAGATTTCACCTAAAGCACGCAGCATGTGGCTGAGGGCCAAGGTTGGGCAAGCCAGGAGCACAGAACGGGGTTCCCAGGCCCAGAGGTGTCCCCCACACCCAGACCCCGTGCAGACCTCCCAAATACTGCCTGTGTCTCCTGCCTGGTTTATTTCCTCCCCTCCTTCTACTCTGTTGGTTTCTCAGCCACAACCCACCACCACACACCCCTCTCTACAAGCTTGGTGGAGTGAAAAGAGCGGGGGTGGGATAAGATCTGGGCTCTGGGGCCAACGTCCTGCCTGAGACATTAGTTCCAACCCACCTAGCTGTGATGTGAGCCCCCGAGATTTCTCAAATATGAGATGGGAAGATAACTGAACCCACTCACTAGGACGGCTGTGGAGACTGAGATCACATATAGCCACACCTCGGCGTCCAGCACACGTGGGACCCCAGTCGTGTTGCCCCTGATGGGAATCCCTCTATGCCCCCTCTGCTACCAGAGCCAACTCCCAGCAGTAGCTGTGGAGGGTGCATCCTCTATTTCCACTCCACTCACCTCCCATCACTCCACGCAGTGACTAGCCACGCAGCAGCCACCAGCAAATCCGGCCCCACTGGATAACCGACTACCAGCACCCCCTCACTTTGGACCGTCTTCCACTTGCAGTTCCGAAGCAGGCCGAGAAACCGCCCTCAAGGGCAGTCACCTGTTCCTTATTGCACGAAATGACCTGCCACGCAGAACCACCAGCAAATCCAGCTCCACCATCCAGGCTCCTGTGGATAACCGAACCCCCAACCCCCACCTTGGGGCGTCTTCCACTTGCGGTTCTGAAGGGGGACGAGAAACCGCTCTCAAGGGCACTCACCTGTTTCTTATTGCACGTAATGACCAGCCACGCAGGGCCACCAGCAAACCCGGCTCCACCTTCCAGGTTCTGGTGGGTAACTGCCCCCCTCCCCCGCTTCCTCCTGGGGTGTCTGGGAGGCTCAAACTGCCCTCCAAGGGCACTCATCTGTTCCTTATTGCACTAATACCTCCTTTATAGAAATCCACTTTGACTTCCAGCACTGCAGGTGTGACCATTTAGGAATCCTGCTTGCAAGCTCCAAGAGCTTGAGGTCACGTACACCTCACCAGCATCCCAGAGACCCAGCACTGTCCCACTGTGTTCAAATATTCCAAAATACTCCTTCAAAATGCTACTGGCATTTCGTTTGCACATTAAATGCTAAAAACCTTCAAGTGAAACAAGTATCTTCAACAGTTTGATACAACGACATGTGAGTTACACATCTGCTAAGTTGTAAAGCCTCATGCATTTATAACATTTTATGTATGGCCAAATGGTTCATTAACATAAATTACGGGAATCTCTAAGAAACAGGTTTTTTCTGGCATTAGATGACCAAAGGAAAACTGGGTTCTGGCGGGCTTGTGGGCCTGTAGAGGCAGACATATCCGCTGACACAATCAAGCTCCTTCCCACTGATGTGGCCTCATCCCAGGCCCCTCACCCGGATGCCCGCAGGCCCCTGGAGGAGCAAGCTGACCTGCCCACATTTCTCAAATGCACAGCTGTTGCTCACACTGCTGATGGAGCTCAAAGCACGAGCAGGCCACCACACTAAAAATACCACGCAGCGTCCACGGCAGGTGACGGTGGTTTTCACTCCATCCCAAAGCCCCATGTATGAGTTTACAACCATGATTACCACATGGATTTTTAGACCCTCAAGGCATACTTTTTTCACTTTTATGCAGCAAAGTTAAGACTATCACTCAGATATAGGCTCTGAAACTGTAGAATAATTATTTGGGAACAGAGCCTCTGCCAGATCAGGATTAGCACTTGGGACAACACCCCGTGACCTCGGTCCACATAAACCCATCCAGACCAGAAGCCTCCCGCACTGTAATTTCTGTGGATTTCTGTAAATGAGGTATTACTGCAATAAGGAATAGATGAGTGCCCTTGGAGGGCAGTTTCTGAGCCTCCCAACCACACGGCCACATTCAGGCTGAAGCCACACCACCTCCAGAAACACTGTCCGTCGCCGAGGTGTGCCTGGCTTCTCCCTTTTTCCAGAACTTAACAAAACCTGAAAGGACAGGTCTGTGTAGAAAAACACAAACTACTTGTGATTCCTCTGCCCAGTTCAGGCTGTAGGAAGCTTGTTTCAGCCCTCACCATGTTCTGACTGTGGCTTGGTTCCCATAAGAAATAAAGTCAGAATTCTAGTCCCTGTCTCCTGGGCGATGTGGCAGGCATACATACCTTCAGTTACATGAGGAAAGGCGTGGCGAGCCCCCTTCCTTCAGTAAAACTGTGCAGTTCCCAGAACCCTGACGCCATCCTCTCACGCCACTGTGAACACCTGGACAGAGCACATTTCAACCCGTGCACCTTTGTGGGCTAGTTTTCTATTTCTCCACTAAATCACCCAAAATTTAGCGCCCTAAACACTGACTTATTTTCTCACATTTCTGGAAGCTGGAGTCCAAAACAGGTCCCACCAGCTAACGTCGAGGTGTTGGCAGGGCTGGCTCTGGGGAAGCGACCGTCTCCTTGCCTCCCACAGCCTCTAGAGGCTTCCGCATCCCCTGGTCCATAGGACACCCCCTGTCTTCAGGAGCCACAGCGGTTCTGACTGCCCCTCAACAGGAGGACGAAGAAATGTCAGGAGCCCGGGCTGTAGTGCTAGGGCAAAGCCTCCCCCACCCTCCCAGCTCTTCACACCCTCCGGTGTGAGTTAATATAGATTCCACTTTAATTAGTGTCACCTGTTTAAGGGGTAAGTGCCCAGCTGTGAACTAGTTAACCTCGCCCACACAAACCCTGAGAATAAACTCACAGGCCATGGACCACTCCACAAGCAATAAGTGACCACCTGCTCAGGGACCTCCATGCCCCAGCAGAGCCCTCCGGTACCTCCACGTGAGCTCAGACTGGCGGCAGTGGTCTGCAGCGCCAGAGGGCCCTGGATAAAAAAGACAGCTCCCATATTGGGAGACACCCACCCGCGGTTGGGTTCCCGGTACTTTAAGTAGCCCAGGTGGACAAGCCGCGCTGCATACAACCCCATCACCAGAATAACGGCTGCACGTGGCGAGTGCACGGGTGGCCACCACTCAGCCCAGCTGGCCGCGCTAAGCACATCTCCACTGTGATGCCCAATCAGACTCAGCTGCTGGCACAGTCCCGGCATCGGCCCCCAAGAACATTCTGGATCACAATTCAGAGTAGTGATTGCGATCAGGGCCACACGTGTCTGAATATATTTACAGGAGGACGCCACAGCTGGACTGAGGACGCCACAGCTGGACTGACGCCACGGCTGGATCTGGCTGGACTGAGAGCATTTCCCACTGTACATTCTTACAACACCACTTTATTTGCACTTCATTAAACTTTTATGGCTTTTTTCTGCTTATCTACTTTATGGGAGTGTTTCTTGTTCTTATGACTGCAGTGATACTTCAAGCTACAACTATCAATGTGTAAAATTAGTTTGGAAGGCGCCTTATCATTAAACATTTCACAAGCAAGCAGTCAGAGGCACCTAACCCGGAGGCTTCTTTTCTTCTCTGAGCCAAACCTACCTTGGACTCAAAGAAAACAGCACACGGAGAGGGGCTGGATCTCCAGCGCCCATTTCTAGGGGACCTCCTGGGGAGCAGATATGGAGGGAGAAGCCCTGGGCTATGGCACTGTCATACTAAAGAGAAGTCTATTTTGGGTAAATGTAAGCACCAGACTTAAGAGATTAAGCAAACCATGAAAAGAAACCACTAACCACAGCTTCTCCAAAACAGAACTAAACTCCCTTTAGTTTGAATTGGAAAAGCAGAAGTGATGCTCAGTATCCAAAAAAAAAAAAAAAAAAAGACAAAATATCTGAACACAGGAGAATAAACAAGGGCCACTGTCTTTTCCTGTGTCAATGGGAGTCTCGCATCTAAGCTGGATTTAGAAGGTTGCTACTTTGGACTGAAAGTTATCCCCAACCCTAGTTTGTAAGCAAGTGGAGTAGAATGCTTCAATTACTTCAAGGTTTAGCGGTAAAGCTCTGCAACTCTCACAACCATTTTAATTGGTGTGAATTTTAAAGTGACTCAATCTGTTGGCTGGAGTATCTAACGGCTTAACCATGGGGTCATGTTGCAAAATTGTTCCAATTACTTTTGTTTTTCCTACTGAAGATGCATTTGAACGTTCTTGTAGTTTGCAATTGGCTGGTTCTGATGTTTGGTCCTGAGGAGGCCCAAGTACCTGGAGAGGAAGAATCTGAAACCTCAAGCCACTCGAGTGCTGTCTGGGGAGATGGAGACCCCAACCCCAGGGCCACTGACGGACTCAGCACGAGCGCAGTATTTGTAAGTATTTGCCACTTACAAAACAAAATAAGCACACACCCCTAGGTGTGCACACACGCCCTGTACACGCTCATGTCTGCCCATACCAACACCAGCACACACCCCCAGGTGTGCACACAAGCTCTGTACACGCTCACGTCTGCCCGGGCCAACACCAACACACAACCCCGAGGTGTGCACACACGCTCTGTACACATCTGTCCCCGCCAGCACCAGCACACACCCCCAGGGGTGCACACACGCTCTGTACACGCTTACGTCTGTCCATGCCAACAACAGCACACACCCCCGAGGTGTGCACACACGTTCTGTACACATCTGTCTCACCAATGCCAGTACACATTCTGTATGCACTCACATCTGTCCCTGCCAATGCCAGCACACATCCCCACGGTGTGCACACACACACACGGTGTGCTCTGTACACGCTCACATCCCTCTCTGCCAATATGGAGACACACTCCCAGGGGTGCACACACGCTCTGCACATACTCACATCTGTTCCTGCAGCCTGAATCAAACAGTCACGGAGAGGCAGAGGAGGAGGAGGAGGAAGGATGCGATGGGCACCGAGGTCCTGGGCCGGTTCCCCTCCGTACCTCGGGAGAGACACGTCATGTGATCCTGACATCACTCACCCTTCCGCCTCCATCCTCCATCCTCCCACATAGATCAGGAGGATGCCCACTGCACAGAGCTGTGATGAGCATGAACAGAAGATAGCAGAAGCTCACACCAATGTACTGAGCACGGGGCCTACGGAGTGCTTCTTTCTGCTGTGGCTGACATCATCAAACAAGAGGCTGACACGAGAATGTCACTCGCTGAGAAACTGAAACGTGTGACCCAGGAGCCTGTGAAGGTCTAAGAACAAACCAACAAACCAAACGGTTTTGTTTGTTTTTCAAACACCATAGCCTGTTTTTTCTTTTTTTTCAGGCTCTACCTTGGGTATCATTTAGTTTAATTTCAAATTAAGTCAAATAAATACACAAAATCACAGGACTGAGCATGGAGCTTTGTTTCACTTCATGTCCTCCAGCCTTTAGGACACGTTAAGGAAAGACATGATTCCAGGATTCCCATTAGAAAGGCTGCCCTGAGGCACCTGCTGGGGCAGCCAAATTGCAGCACTTGATGCTGCCCCCAAGCTGCTTGGATGAAGCAGAAGATTCTGGAGGTCTCTTCTCTTCTGCCCCTCGCCCAGGAGAGAAGGTGGGGGGAGAAAAGTGAGAGAAGACAGGAAGAAGGAGGGGGGAGAGAGGGAGAGAGGAGGGGAGAGGGAGGGAGACAAGAGGGGGGAGAGAGGGAGAGACGAGGGGGGAGGGAGGGAGAGAGGAGGGGGGAAAGAGGGAGAGAGGAGGGGGAAGGAGAGAGGAGGGGGTAGGGAGGGAGGAGGGGCATGTTCCATCCACCAAGGCAGCTGCACTGCAGAGAGAATGGGGGGTGTGTTGCTTCTCAGGAGAGCAAGTTCAAGCTGTTTATAATTGTTAGCGTAAACAGTGACCAGCTGAGGACAGGGCTGCAATTGGAGATGACAAAGTTTTATTTTCATAATTGATATTGGGGACCTGGACCTAAAGCACCGTGCCTTGCCCTTTTGCCAGAGGGGCCAATGCCTCTCTATACTTGACTCTATTTGACTAAATACCCGATATTGACTAGGAATTATGATGTGTAGGATAGCCCCTACCACAGCAACATCAAACTCATGTTCTAAATGCAATTTGCTCAGGGACTGGCTTCTAACTGTGGGTGGGAATGTTAAGCCCAGTCCAGTTCAATTCAATAAGCATTTATCAAGAAACTCCTAGACCAAGAGCTGTGTTAGACACTGGGTATGGGGGTGATGAGGATACGAAGATGTGGAATTAGAACTCAAGAAGCTCAAATGCTCTCATTTAATTCCCTAATGCAATTACCTAGCTTCAACCTCATGGCTGTAATGTCTAAATTCACTTTTTCTTTATTCCAGTTCTACATAACAAAGCATAAATAATCACAGAGGAATGATTCTGTGTTGGACTATTCAGTGGGCAGAGAAGAGCATTCTGACCGGCGTGAGACACTGTCTCCGTTCCCAGGGAGCCCGTGAGGTGGCTACACGGAGCACACACGTGAAGATTCAGGAGCACAAGCATCAGGTGATGGGAGGGGCACGGAGGCAGCACCAGAAAGATGTCTGCCGAGGGGCCGCTGCAGCCAGGCTGGCCGGGAAGGTCACGGGAGGGGGCGTAGGCATCTCCCTCCAGCCGCACTTGGTTTTCATGAGGACGCGTGCAGGGAAGGGAATGACACCGAAATGCTGTGACGCTGAGGGGAGGAGGGGAGGGACACAGTGCTGAGGGCTGGCCACCACCCCTTGCGTCCCTGCCCCTATGAACGCTGCCAAAATCAGCCCCAACGGAGAGAAATGAGGAGGATGAAAGAGGTGGACAGACTTGGCTTCCATGGAATTCACAGATTCCAGTCATTAAAAATCCCTTCTGAGTTTTCATCTGGAAAATTTTGCAAATGTATTTAGGGACAAGAGGCAGAAGATGAAGCCAACACAATTGGGCTCAAACCGCCGCCCTTCTCGTTCTCTCTGCATCCAGGACCCTCCCTGGGACCCTGAGTGAGAGAACCCGGAGCTGCCCAGCCCAAGGGCGCGGCCCCTGACCAGAGGAGGGAGTCGCACGGCAGAGCCCCCAGCACGTGGATTGCAGGATCTGTGCTATCTCAGTCCCAGGACCCCAAGCAGAGAAGGCCTGGGGCTCCCAGCTGAAGTTTTGCTGTCTCCTCTGTCACCAAAGTCGAAAAGAACTGAGTGGGACCAACGCCGCACCTGACGGCTCCTCGGTGGCTGCCGACGTGGCCCTCAGGCTGCAGGTGAGACCTTCTAGGGGAGCCCAGACAGCGGCGAGAATCACAGCCACGAGTGCACCAGTTGCCCCAAAACTCAAGCATAGCCTGAGGAAGGCAGTGCCCGCTCAGATCCCCGTCCAGGCTTGTGTGGCACACTGGAGATGTACACAGCACCAGAACATGGCACTTTAAGTGGCTTTGTGGGGTGTAGGAACACAAAGTGGGGTCTCGAGTGGCTCAGAAGTCACTCCTACCAGCCTGCGGGACCCGGACGGCCCCTTTGGACGTGGCTGGAGTCTCTTCAAGGCGGGTTCCAAAGTCCCAATGATGAGGTGAGCATCGGTCTTGCTCTGAGGAAGGCCCCTGACAAGTATCCTGAATATGCAGGCACACAGCGGGCTGACTCATTTGAAGGGACCTGCTGAGCCACGAGCCAGGGACGATTAGAGAGAACTCGACTAACACACGAACCCTGCCCAGGCACCCACCTGGGGCGCCCACGAGAAAACTACGGAAGCTGTGAAGACGGAGGTGTTCACGGGGCTGGGAGAATCCTGGGAGAAGCCGCACTGGGGACCGGGAGGGACGGAGGGCTGGGCCCCACAAGCAAACGAGGGAGGCACTCGGTGCCCTGTAGACCCCTCTGCACCCACAGCTGCAGGCCTGGTTGGCAACACGACCTTGTCTGCAGGGGCCCAGGAGCACGTGTGTTTGGCAGGAGCTGCCCTCCTGGAGCCGCACTAGTGGTACCGTCATTTTAGAGGCAGATACCTGATATCAGCTATGACAATCAACCATGCCACCCTGAATTACAGCCGTGTCCTCAGCGGGTCACTCTTTATGCTGACAATTACAAAGAGTTTGAACTCGCTGTCCCAAGAGGCAACAAGCCCTTCATTATCACGGCCGCAAGCCTCTGTGCAGCCCTCCACCCCCGCCGTTTCCCGTCGGGGCAAGTGAAGTCCCATGACGGTGACTCAGAGCCAGCCCAGTAGCTTCAGTGCAGGAAAAATCACAAAAACTCAAACACATCCTAAACATGGGCAGTTGATAGGAGCCGATTCCTCAATTCAACCTGTTCGGAGGCTTTCTGGGCTAGCACAGCTCTGATCACAGGCTTGCGCTTTCTGCTCCCCGTGAAGGGCGGCGAGGAGGCCGAGCTCTGCCATTCTGCAGGCTCCGCTAGGTGGAGCCTGCCCTGTGGCCTCGGTGGCCTGTGCCAGACAGCGTGACCGTGGCCCGCAGTAAATACTCGGCACAGCGGAGCAGGCTTGGGGAAGAACAGAAAGTGACTTCTAAGCCTGCAGAAGACGCTAAGCCACGCACGGCCTCACACACACTGCGTGTCAATGGCCGCTGAAGCAGGAACGAGCTCTTAATAGTTCCAGTAAATGCAAAGGCCGCCCTGGAAAACTGCGTGAACCTTTCTGACTACTCACAGGTAGGGAGCCACTGCCTGAGACACGAAGGTAAAGAATCAACCTGAAACTGCATATTATAAAACTTATTTTTAAATCATGGCGCTTAATTTAAAAGACTCCCAAAGAATACTGCATTAGAAAGTGACAGAGTGAAACCGTGAAGCTGACCACAGGAGTCCCTGGAAATTTCACCAAATGTTGTGTCAAAACTTGGAAACAGAAGAACCGCACCTGATGAAACATTCGATTAATCACTCGCGTCCTCCCCACATACTAAGCTATGTTAAAAAGTGTTCCAATGGTGGAGAGGATGATATTTCTTCCGATTTCGCAGGGGATGTACACCACCCCTGTGATGTGGTTCCTAATATCCAGGGGGTGAGAGGATGATATAAGTCTCAATATTGCAGGAAGTATACACTCCCTAGTGATATGCTTCCTAATATCCAAGGACGGAGAGGACGATATCACTCCCAATAGAGCAGGAAGTGTACACCCCTTCTGTGACCTTGTTCCTAATAGCCAGCAGCGGAGAGGAAGATATTACTCCCAATATTGCAGGGGGTGTACACCCCCTTGTGATATTGTTCCCTATATCCTGGGAGGGAGACCATGATACTAGTGACAAAATCGCAGGGGGTGTACACACCTGTATCACACACTGTGATATTGTTCCGAATATCCAGAGGGAGAGAAAATGATATGACTCCCAATATCACAGGGTGTGTACATCGTCCTGTGATATTGTTTCTTATATTCAGGGGGAGAGGATAATATTATTCCCAATATCGCAGTGGTTGTACACACCTCCTGCGATATTGTTCCTAATATCCCAAAGGGGAGAGCATAATATTTCTCTCAATATGACAGGGGGTGTACACCTCCTTTGTAATATTGTTCTTAATATACATCATGAGAGAGGATGATACGACTCCCAATATCGCAAGAAGTGTACAGCCGCCTGTGATAGAGTTCCTAACATCTAGGAGGGGAGAGGATGATATTACTGCCCATGTTGCACGAGTTGTAAAACTCCTTAGATATTTTGCCCACAATCCTGAGGGGAGAGGATGATATTGCTCCCAATATCGAAGAAGGCGTACACCCCTCATGACACTAGGTCCAATATCCACGTTGGGAGAACGATGACAGTATGCCCAATATCGCAGGGGATGTACACCCACCCTGAGATATTGTTCCTTATGTCGAGAGGGGCAGAAGATGCTATTGCTCCCAATAACGCAGGGGCTGTGGCGGTACACCCCTCCTGTGATATTGTTCTTAATATCCTAGGGAAGAGAGGATGATACTACACCCAATATAGCAGGGGGTGTACACCCACCCAGTGATAATGTTCTTAATGTACTCCACCTCCCACCACCAGGGATATTGGTCCTAATATCCAGGGGAAGAGAGGATAACATTATGTCCAATATCGCAGGGGAGTGTACACACCCTCTGTGATGTTGTTCCTAGTATCCAAAGGTAGAGACGATGATGTTACTGACCATATCTCAGGGGGTGTACACCCTTCTGTGATATTGTGTTTGACATTCAGTGGGGGAGAGGATAACATTAATCCCAATATCGCAGAAGGTGTACTGGCCCTTGTGATGTAGTTCCTACTGTACAGGGGAAAGAGAAGAATATTGCTCTCAATATCGCAGGGGGTGTAACCACCCTGCCCCCCGTATATTGTTCCTAATATGCAGCAGAGTGGAGGCTCATAGTACTCCCAATATCCCAGAAGGTGTACACACACCTGTGATAGAGTTCCTAATATCCAGCGGGAAAGAGGCTGATTTTACTTTCGATATCGCAGTGGGTGTGCACCGCCCCCAAACCCGGGGTATCGTTCCTAATATCCAGGTGGGAAGAAGATGACATGGCTAACAATATCGAAGGGGGTGGACACCTCTTCAGTAATGTGGTTAATAATATCCAGAGGGTAAGTGGATGATATTACTCCCAATAAAGTAGGAACCGTACAGCCACCCTGGGATTTTGTCCTTAATAACCACAGGGGAGAGGTGATATTACTACCAATATTGCAAGGGTTGTACACTCCTCCTATGATATTGTTTCTGATATCCAGGAAAGGAGAAGATGGTATTATTACCAATATTGAAGGGATGGACAACCCCCATGGGATATTGTTCTAAAGATACAGGTTGAAAGAGGATGAGATTCCATCCAATATAACAAGGGATGTACATCCCGCCTGTGATATGAATCCTAAAACCTAGAAGAAGAGAGAATGACATTGCTTCCAAAAACACAAGGGGTGTACACCCACCCTGTGATATTGTTCCTGTCATCTAAAGGAAGAGATGATGATACTACTCCCACTACCGGAGAAGGTACACACCCCCCTGTGATATTGTTCCTCATAACCTGTGGGGGAGAGCATGATATTACTTCCAATATGACAGTGGCTTGACACCCAGTCTGTGCTATTGCTCCTAATTTCCAGTAGGTAAAGTATGATGTTCCTGCCAAGAGAGTAGTGGGTGTACAGTCACCCTGTGATATGTCTCCGAATATTCAGGGAAACACAGGATGACATTACCCCAAATCTCCGAAAAAGTGTACACCCATTGTGTGATATGGTTCCTAATATCCGGAGGTGCAGAGGATGGTATTCGTTCTCCTGTCGCAGGCTGTGTACACACAACCTGTGAAGTTGTTCCTAATATCCTGAACAAAAGAGCCTGCTAATAATGGACACATATTGCAGGGGGGAGTAATTGGCTATTACGATCCACATCGCAGGGGGGTGAATTGCGATATGGGGAGTAATAGCAACCCCTCTTCCCCCCCTCCGGCTATTACGATCCACGTCGCAAGGCAGTTCAGGACACCAGCCCTGCCCGAACCTTGACCCAGACAGAGGGTGTCATGGGACCACCTCTGGGTGGGTAGCAGCTCAGCTCTAAGGTATCCCTGCTGCCAAAGATCAACTGTTCCTGCTAGTTTGAATCTGGATACAGGGCCTCTCTTGGTGAGACAGATGACCATGCGGCAGACACCCTGAAATCTAGCACGACAGAGCTCAACGCCCCATGAGAGGCACCATAGCATGCAGACTTTGCAGACATACTAGCGAAGGCCACAGCAGGCCCTGAGAGAGGAACAATCTGACCAAGATCCTGGGATCCTGCCGCACAGCCCTTAAACCAGCGACTGGAAACTGTTTCCCTAAAGAGCCAGGAGTCAGTATTTTCAGCTTTGCCAACTGATCTTTGTCTCCAGGATGCAACTCTGCCATGGCTGCACGACAGCAGCCTTTTGCAGGTGGCTTGTGAAGAGATGGGCATGACTGCACCCCCATAAAACTTTACTTATGGACATGGAAACTTCTCAGTGTCATGAAGCGTTATTTGTTTATTTGTTCAACCATTTGGAAATGTAAAATCCATTCTTGATTCACGGGCCACAAGAGCAGGCAGGGACAGACTGCTCCTTGCCGACCTCTGGAATGAGCTTAGAGAAGGAAATGACAGGCTGAGCCAGCGCAGCCTCTCACAGCAGATTCGCTGCAGGAGGGTGCTTCTTAGCAACCACTTCTCATCCTTCGTCTTGGCTTCAAGTGCAGTTCAGGTGGAGAAAGAGAGAACAGAACCGGTCTCAGCAACAAGAAGGAAGGAGATTCAGGGTCAAGCAGCCGTGTGGATCGATCACACTTAACATTCACACCAAGAGGAGCACAGGCAGCACCAGCCCAGGGGGGCCGAAGTGGAGGCTCTCTGGGGTGGGGGACCTCTGGGTGGGCAAGATTCTCTACCTAAAACTCATATAGAGGTTCTACACAGCAGTAGTTACAGAAAACACACACTAAGAAAAAGACCAAAATAAAAATAGGACACCAAGTTTAGCCAATTGGGTCTCACAAGCCAGTAGGTAAGAAAGCCCAAGAGGGCTCACCAGAGGCGCTGGGGGTGGGTTCCTGTCTGCAGGGAGCCTGGGACAGCCCATTCCCTCAGATGAGGACCGAAGCTTTGGGGAGGAAGCTGTCAGAGTCACCCAGTGAGCTGATCAGAGCTGGAGCCACAGAGCAGGGGAGGAGCCCTGGCCATGTCCCCGTGCGGGCTGAGAAGCTGGGGTGGGGGCACACCCCCAGGGGCAGATGCAAACAGTGGACCGTGGGCCCTCCTCCTGCTCAGAGGATGCTCAGCTCCCAAGGGACCACCAAGGCCTGGAACCCAGGGACACACCACCTGACCATCATGCCCAGGACTCCTGGACCAGGCAATGTCCAGTACAGGCAGGCAATCTGGGCTTGGGGCCAGGACAGGGGTGGATGGTCCTGCTAGGCAGGCCTCCTTCTCCCTACCAGCTGGGCTGGTTGCACTGTAGTTTTGGTTCTGGCAACATATTGTTGCCCACTTTGACCACACCAGTCCCTGGGTCCCTGGCTAGGCCCATTGCTGTCCAACCCACCTACACAGGCCCCACACACCCAGTGTCCATCAGACTCCTGTCAGCCAGGAGTACCCATGCTCATCCCCTGAAGTATCCATGGGAGCCTGCATCCCACAGGGACCCACAGCTCAGGGCCAACCTCCTTGGGGGCCTCTAGGTTGTGGTGGTTGGGGCGGGGAAGCGTTGACCTCCAGCCCTCCCATCCTGGCCACTGTGTTTTGTGGGGATCATTCAGTCCTGGGAGCTTCCTGGGGACCCCAGAAGGAAGAGAACGGGGTGGTCGTGGCAGCCTCAGCCCCAGACTCTGGGCCCAAGTGCAACAGTCTTTCGGTTCTGGTTTGATCTGGGTGGCAACAAGAGGTCTTGTCATTCACACAAAGATTGGCTTCAATATAATGCATCAAGGGACTGTGGAGGACACAGATCAGCCTCCAGGCCAGTTACACCTGGTGACAGCCAGTGCAGGCTGGGGAGTAGAAAAGCTGACCCCTGACCTCCCCACCTACTCTGCCCACCACAGTGGGCCAGGGATTCCTGACTTCAGGCAGAGGCAGACAGCACAGTTGCTGCCTCCTTTGATCCCATCCCAGGGCCCACAGGGCCTGCAGAAACCTGGCAGGGGCTGAGTTGGGAGAATCAGGCAGGGGGATGCCAAGTGAAGAATGTGAGGGACTGGGTATGAGGGGCACTAAGGGCACAGGGTCTGCTTCCCCTGGGGAGGTGGCAGTGAGACATAGAGTAGCCAAGCCTCCACAGGCACCACCCTGCTGCCAGGCACACGTGGTGCCCATATCCACCCCAACGGCTGCAGGAAGGTTCTTCATCAACAAAAGGGGAAGACGCGCCCACACTCACATAGGCATTGGTGCCCACACACATCAGAGAAGAAAATTACTGCCATGCTCAAGGTGTGGAGAAAGGGTCAATGTCCCCTTCCTCCCCATGATGGGTCCAAAATTACCTGCTCCTGCCAGCACCCCCACCGCCAACCCCACAAGCTGCTGACCTCCAGCACAGTGCCATGCCACGTGCCAGGAATAGCTCAGCGGTACATCCCAAAACGTGCTATCCTGGAGCGGCTGTGCTGGGCAAGGGACATGCTTCCTAGTCACAGAGGTTTTCTTTCTTTACCGCTCACCGGCCCTGTGCTTCAGTTTCTCCCACTGTGGCACAGTGTAAAAATCCCATCTTGAAGGCTAGGAACCCAGAAAGGTCACCACACCTGGTGAAATGGGGGGTGAAACTCCCTGCCTTGGACCTCTTGCTCCAGGACTGATATCCATTGGGACATGGCCAGGCCAGCATCCTGGGGACAGCTGCATTCCTTGCCTGGGGAACCTTGCTCCCAGTTAGGGATCACTGGAGTTGAGGCCCCTAATGGATTGGGGGAGGCACAGAGGTTGAATGGAGGTAGCCCCATCATATGGGCCTGTGTAGACCCCAGAAAACAAGCATTGAGTTCAGACTCTTGTGTGAAGCTGGCCACATGAAACTATTTGGGCTTTGGGGTGTGACGAGGGCCTGGGGTCAGGGAACAAAGTGTTCTGGTTTGGACACGCAGGAGGTTCTCTGCAGCTCTCTCAGGTACAGGGTATGTTGCTAAGTATATGGTTTTAAAAACCCTAGGAGGAGGGGGCACCCAGAAGGAGCCCTGAAGTCAAGGGCAAGGTCCAGTCTTTCCACCTCCCCAACTAAAGACATGCTGGAGGACAGTTCTCCAGAGTTTCACAACAAAGAAGAGAAAAAAGAAATCAAAAAGACCTGGAGGATAGGCAAGCCAAAGAGGGCTGACTGGGATTACCCTGCCTAATCCTCAAAACAAGCCTTCCCTATCTGTCCTCTGGGCCAGGTGAGGAAACAGGTCACCGTAGGACATTCAGACCCTGGGCAGGCAGCTGGCAGCCTGGAGCCCAGGAGGTGCAAACACATTTTCACTAAGGCACGTCCTGCACAGCCCTAAATCCATTCAACCTTGAGTCAATAGAGCACATGCTTCTGTGAGCACAGGGTTGGGGCTAGGGTTACAGATTAACAGCATGTCAAGGCAGAAGAATTTTTCTTAGTACAGATCAAAATGGACTTTCTTATGTCTTGGTCTTTCTCCATAGACACAGTAACAGTCTGATCTCTCTTTCTTCCCCCCACACACAGAGTGTCACCACTGTATGTCAGCCACTGGGGGACAGGCTTCAGCTTACACCCACCTTCCAAATTCCACCCTCTCACCTTGGCAGAAGCTGGCCAGAAATTGGGGCTAATGGATGGGTGGGGTCTGCAGACGACACCGTGTTCAGGTCCCCATGATGGCCTCACACATGGGTGGTGGCCCTGCAGTTCCAGGTGTCACACACACGCCAGCCCCTGCTCAGGCCCTGATCTTTGAGGGGGAGCAGCAGAACCCGGGCACTGGCTCCACAGTGCCACTCACACCCACAGATGATTCTCCACACAGGCATCAGGTCTCGGTCCTGGCCACCTACCCCCACAGGGCCTCAGCTCTTTCCCGGGACTCACGTGGTCCTTCCTCGCATGTAGCTCTGGTAGGATCCATTGTTCTGTACCCAGGGGCTCTGAGGTGACAATGGCCACGGTCATGCAGAGTGCAAAGGCACTGGCTGGGTGCCCATTGTGGGGACCCTGACTGCAGCACTCCCAGACAATCATCGGGCATGCTGTCCCCCAGGCGTAACTAGGGCACCAGCGGTAGGAGTGCACTGCTCTGGACTCTGCAGGAGGAGGACAACTGTCACCGGATCTTGATGTTCTCCTGCTGGTGTCACTCTGTGCTTCTCATCTCCTGGTTGTAGGATTCAGGACAGACTCTCTGAACACCTTGTGAGAAACAGTAGAGTCCAGCACAGAAGAGGAGAAAAGCCCAGCTGCAAAGATGAAAAAATGGAAGGTGTGACATGGGCCTCCATTCAGATTCTGTATTTAAATGAGGTCTTCCGAAACACCTGCTCTCATTGGAAAATACTTCAAATATATATGTGTGTGTGTGTGTACATTTTTTTTTTTTTTTTTTTTTTTTTTTTTTTTTTTTTTTTTGAGACGGAGTCTCGCTCTGTCGCCCAGGCTGGAGTGCAGTGGCGCGATCTCGGCTCACTGCAAGCTCCGCCTCCCGGGTTCACGCCATTCTCCTGCCTCAGCCTCCCGAGTAGCTGGGACTACAGGCGCCCACAACCGCGCCCGGCTAATTTTTTGTATTTTTAGTAGAGACGGGGTTTCACCATGGTCTCGATCTCCTGACCTTGTGATCCGCCCGCCTCGGCCTCCCAAAGTGCTGGGATTACAGGCGTGAGCCACCGCGCCCGGCGTGTGTACATTTTAACATATATACACACATATATTATTTAGTTAGTTAGTTAGTTAGTTTTTTTGAGACAGAGTCTCGCTCTGTAGCCCACGCTGGAGTGCAGTGGCATGATCTCGGCTCACTGCAACCTCTGCCTCCGGGGTCCCGGTTCAAGCAATTCTCCTGCCTCAGCCTCCCGAATAGCTGAGATTACAGGCATGCACCACCATGCCCAGCTAATATGTTTTTTTTTTTTTTTCTTGAGACGGAGTCTCGCTCTGTCGCCCAGGCTGGAGTGCAGTGGCGCGATCTCGACTCACTGCAATTTCCACCTCCTGGGTTCAAGCTATTCTCCTGCCTCAGCCTCCTGAGTAGCTGGGACTACAGGCGCCTGCCACCACGCCCGGCTAATTTTTTGAATTTTTAGCAGGGATGTGGTTTCACCGTGTTAGCCAGGATGGTCTCGATCTCCTAACCTCGTGCGACAGAGCGAGGTCACTTGGGCAACAGAGCGAGACTAAGTCTCAAAAAAAAAGAAAAAGAAAAAAAGAACAATATAAGCCAAATTCACTCAAAAGAAATAAAAACAAGATGACAAGTCAATGGCACTGAACACAGAAAATCAACAGAAGAACTCAATAGAACAATAGCTGTTTCTTCATAAAGATCAACAAAATTGGTAACTATCAAGCCAGGCTAACAAAGAAAAAAAGAAATCATACAAATCACTCTAAGATGAGTACAAAAGTAATGGCAGTTTTGCATTCTTAGAATTTGCTGTTTCATTCTGGAATACCCTCTTAAATAAATGTGGTTATGTGATTCATCATTCTAATGGGCATTTCTTGCCCTTTTTTTTTTTTTTTTTTTGCTAATGACTTATTACTTATTTATTTTAGACTATGGAAATGATGTCAGACCAAAAGCAAATTCAAGCGACTTTCTTATTCGAGTTCAAAATGGGTCCTAAAGCAGGGAAGACAACTCACAACATCAACGCATTTGGCCCAGGAACTGCTAATTAATGTACCTTGCAGTGGTTCAAGAAGTTTTGCAAAGGAGGCGAGAGCCTTGAAGATGAGGAGCGAAGTGGGCAGTCATCAAAAGTTGATAACGACCAATTGAGAACAACCACTGAATTCCATCCTCTCACAGCTACACGAGAAGTTGTCGAAGAACTGAATGTAGACCATTCTGTGGTCATCCGGCATTTGAAGCCAATTGGAAAGTTGAAAAATCTTGATAAGCGGGTGCCTCCTGAGTTGACCAAATATTTTAAAAAACATCCTTTTAGGGTGTCATCTTCTCTTATTCTATGAAACAACAATGAACCATTTCTTGATCAGATTGTGACATGCCACAAAAAGTGGATTTCATACAACAGCCAACTCAGTGGCTGGACTCAGAAGAAGCTCCAAACCACTTCCCGACGTCAAACTTGCACCAATAAAAGGTCATGGTCACTGTTTGGTGGTCAGCTGCCGGTCTTCTGATCCACTACAGTTTTTGAATCCTGGTGAAATTATTACATCTGAGATGTATACCAAGCTCATCAAAGAGATGCACAGAAAACTGCAGCACCTGGAGCCGGCACTGGTCAACAGGAAGGGCCCAGATCTCCACAACACCTGATCACATGTCATACAACCAGGGCTTCAAAAGTTGGATAAACTGGGCTATGAAGTTTTGCCTCATCTGCCATATTCATCTGACCTCTCGCCAACCAACTACCACTTCTTTAAGCATCTTGACAACTTTTTGCAGGGAAAACAAGTACACAACCAGCAGGATGCAGAAAATGCTTTCCAAGAGTTCATCCAACCCTGAAAACACAGAATAAACAAGTTTATTTCTCATTGGCAAAAATGTGTTCATTGTAATGGTTTCTTTTCTTTCTTTCTTTCTTTCTTTTTTTTTTTAGAGAGTCACACTCTGTCGCCCAGGCCAGAGTGTAAAGGTGCAATCTTGGCTCACCACAACCTCTGCCTCCTGGGTTCAAGAGATTCTCCTGCCTCAGCCTCTTGAGTAGCTGGGATTATAGACACATGCCACCACTCCCTGCTAATTTTTGTCTTCTTAGTAGAGACGGGATTTCACCATGTTGGTCAGGCTGGTCTCAAGCTCCTGACCTCCTGATCCGCCTGTCTCAGACACCCAAAGGGCTGGGATTACAGGCATCAGCCACTGTGCCCAGCCCATTGTAATGAGTTCTATTTTGCTTAATAAAGATGTGTTGCAGCCTAGTTATAGAAATTTAAAATTCATGGTCCAAAACTACAATTACTTTTGCACCAACCTAATAATTTAAGAATTAAAGAGGCCTTTATATTAGAGAACCCATGGATGATAAAATCATAAAGAATATTACAATCTCCATAACCCACATACTTGGTAACTTAGACCAACTGGATGAATTAAAAGACACAATCTATTAATACTAAAACACAGGAGAAATAGGTAATCTAAGTATATTGATATCTATTGATAAAATGGAATCAATACCTAATAATCTTACAGAAAACGTATATATTCCAAAAATCTGACATTCTCTCATGTTATTCTAACTGGTGGGATTCGGGGATTTCCATTTTGATAAGAACATAGGTGAGTCGCACACACTTAATTTTAGTGTTCATTGGTGAGGAAAGCCATGTCCACTATAGGATACTGCAGAGCGATGCATTATGGAGAATTTAGGCAAGATAATATGATTTTCAGAGTTAAAGGAAGACAACCTGATTTATGTACAGTAATTCCTCATAATATCATAGGGGATACCGTATATAAACATTGGGGTATTCCCAGCTACAATTCTTACTTGAGCCACATGGGAATTTCAGACATGGAGGCTTCCCAACTTTGGTGACTTTCAATAAATGTGGAAGTTAACTCACAACCTATTTTGTAGAGGCATAAAATTCAATGAGCACTCATTTAACCTTTTATTTTAAGTATTATTTTTGTAAACTTTGCATTTCCAATTAGGTGAAATTTTAAACCTGTTTCAGTTCTTATCCACTTTTTTTTTTTTTTTTTTTTTTTTTCCTGAGACGGAGTCTTGCCCTGTCACCCAGGCTGGAGTGCAGTGGCATGGTCTCGACTCACTGCAACCTCCGCCTCCCAGGTTCAAGTGATTCTCCTGCCTCAGCCTCCCAAGTAGCTGGGATTATAGGTGCCTGCCACCACGCCCAGCTAATTTTTGTATTTTTAGTAGAGATGTGGCTTTCCCATGTTAGTTAGGATGGTCTTGAACCCCTGACCTTGTGATCTGCCCACCTCAGCCTCCCAAAGTGCTCAGATTACAGGCCTGAGCCACCGCGCCCGGCCTCTCCACTCTTTTTAGGTGGAGGGGAGTAAGGGTTTCTTTAAGTTAGGAGGGACTCCCATGTACCGAACCCATTTGGGTAAATTTCTTCCTTCAGAGTTCTTCAAATCAGCATCACCATTGTTAAAGGCCTCCCACATGGTAATAATTGTGCTACAGGGTTTTACAAACATGAAGTTTATGTTTGGCTGAATTAACCTCCTTGCTGTGGCACAAGGGGGCCAAAGGTGTTTTCACCAGTTATGAAGCGGGATCACTGTGCAATGGCTACCAACTTTTCTGAGTACAATGAGGCCAAACATATTCATACGTAATTTCCATGAAGTGAATTTATTACTTACAAATAGCAAACAAAAGACAACAGAAGCCTAGGATTCAATATGAACCACTACCACAAGATCAGGAAGGCTACCTAGGGCAGATGGATGGAGTTTTGACTATAAATGCTTCACTTGCACTACAACAGAGGGACCCCAGAAAGCAGCCCACATTGGGTTTTCTCCCAGGATGTGGTTTGCTGGACACAAGCGTTAAAGGCAATTCAGTTTCGAGCAGGGCCTATAACAGAGCCTGGGCTGTTCTGACCAATGTCACTTGATTATCAGGATATTGCCTTCCCAGCATACCATACAGTTATCTTGAGAACTACCAGTAAGAAAGGGAGGAAAATGGCCCTGCACCCTTAAAACTGAAGGATCAGGATATTTGCTGTGACAGAGGCACAGACAGTAGCGACAGAGTGTTCTTGTGAGCCATCTACTAGTTCTCTTAACCAGAGCGTGGCACCTGACTGCTTTTCTCTTTCCTTTCAATGGAAACTATTTCAGAATATTTTGAACATTTTGAGTTTCTACATCTATAGAGTTGTGGCACACGATCACTGGCAGTGTAGACTCTCTGCATGGTTAAAGGAAAGAGTTCAGAAGCCCATCAAGCCACATTGGAGGAGACCACCTAATCCTCCAGAGAGTGTCACTCCATCTTCCTGGGGTTAGCTCCACATGCAGTAAGGCCATTATGTCTAAGGCCATCAAGACTTGCAGTCCGAAGATGAGACTTTTGACATGCTGATAAGCAGCAGTGATAAGAAAAGCCCACACACTGGCCAAGAATTTTTCAATGAAAGCAGCCGAGACGCTTCTTCATATGCTTCGGTAGGGGCTAATATCAAACTATTTCTTCCCATTTTCTTTACTCAGCAGTGCCTGAACCATGAGGCACCATAGATGTACACCTCATCAGGAGGCTGTATGGTACAGCAGCAAGGGGAGCAGCAGCACAAGAAACAAAAAAGGATACTACTTCTGCCTACATAATAACTATTGTCTTGGAGTGTATAATAATTAATAATGTTCACATGGCTGCCCTCAGCATACAGAGATGGTGACCAGAGCAGATGCAGGGACTACAGAGATACAGCTTGATTCTTGCTAATTAGGACTGAAGTGTTAGCTTATGTGCTGTGCTTTTGTGCATTCATAAGCCAGGGCCTCAAAGCTGCCTGCTCAGCACAAGCCAAAGGTCATGCTGGGGTGCAGTTAAACATTGAGGTCTAGGAGATGAGAGCATTTTAGTGTGGGAGAAGATGACAACACCTGAGGACCACAAAACACTGTGCAGACCAAAGGGACGGCCCATCATCAGCTCACAGTTTTGACCCAGGTGACTGCTGATGTGTTACGGAACAGTCAGCCGACAGCAGGTAGGTCAAGTTGAGCAGGTGTCCTGCATGAGGGCTGGTCCATTCCATTCGTGTTGCCAATTGTTTCAATAGCGTCTCATGCACCTCACTGGTGAGGAAGGAATTAGCACCCTACGTTTACTGGCACCGTTAAACACATAACATCTATTACTAAATAGATAAGTCAGACATCAGTTATTAATTACATAGAGGAGGAGGATGTAAGCTCCCACAGGCCCAAACAGGGATTAACTTGGGAGCAGAGAGTGGTATAGCTTTAAAAAAGTGAGGATGTCCCTTTTTTTTCCTTTTTTTTTTCTTTTTTTTTTTTTTTTTTTTTTTTTTTGACACAGAATCTCGCTCTATCACCCTGGCTGGAGTGCCGTGGTGTGATCTCGGCTCACTGCAAGCTCCGTCTCCCGGGTAAACTGTACGTACTTAGGAATTAATACCAACACATTATTAGAAAAAATAAATATCTTTACATCAAGAGTAGTTTTTCCTTTAATAAAAATAGGTGGAATGTGTATAATGGACAAGGGATAATCAAAATGTGCCAAATGAGTCTAGTAAGACAATCCCAAGAATTCACAATCATTATTCACTGGTCCATTAATCACAGGAGAATACATACAAATGAAACTTACCTGGCCGGGCGCGGTGGCTCGTGCCAGTAATCCCAGCACTTTGGGAGGCCGAGGTGGGCAAATCATGAGGTCAGGAGTTCAAGATCAACCTAGCCAACATGGTGAAACCCTGTCTCTACTAAAAATACAAAGAATTAGCTGGATGTAGTGGCGGGCGCCTGTAGTCCCAGCTACTCGGGAGGCTGAGGCAGGAGAATCGCTTAAACCCAGGGGGCGGAGGTTGCGGTGAGCCGAGATCGCACCACTACACTCCAGCCTGGGCAACAGAGTGAGACTCCATCTCAAAAAGAAACAATAATGAAATAAAAAAATTAAACTTACCTACGTATTGGAAAAACATCCAAATTCAACCATGAATCCAGCACATTATCAAATGAATAGACAAAAATTCCACCAACAAACTGAAGAAAACATCATTATCTATGAAATTCAAGTACTACTGCTTAAAGCACTTACAGAACCCTCTCCTCAAGGTTTCCCTGCAAAACAAGATGAAATGCATACTCAAGACTCTTTAAGAATGAGCTACTGATAAAAACAATATACTTGTAACTTGTGTAACACTTCATACATTTTTCTCAAGCACTGCACGATAATTAATTTGTATCAGGCTTTCCAAATTAAAAAAGCTTCACTTATAGAACTTCTTTCCAGTGGGAGTTTTCACATGACTTTTCAAGTAAATGTGAAAACTGAAAATATTCTTGCAGTTTCTAAACTGTTAGAGTTTTAATCTTGTGTACGTTCTTGTATTTACAAGGTCAGCCAGTGACAGTGGGCATTTTCATATGTCCTTGAGTAGGTATGAGAGAAATGAAACACTCAAATATTCTGGACATTCATAGGGTTTTTCTCAGGAATGAGCTGATTTCTTCAAATGGAACTAACACAACTGAAGGCCTTACCACAAATTTAAATTCAAAAGGCTTTTCTCCACTCTGAGCCCTCCCAAATCTTCACAAACAGGAAAATCTGAAGGCTTGACCACACTTCCTACATTCTTAAGGTTTCTCTACAGTGTGAACTCTTTCATGTTTATGAAGGAATGGGAAACAGTAAATGTTTTATCACATTTCTTACATTCAAGGGACTTTATTTATTTATTTTTGAGATGGAGTCTCACTCTGTCTCCAGGCTGGAGTGCAGTGGCACAATCTTGGCTCCCTGCAACCTCCGCCTCCTGGGTTCAAGTGATTCTCCTGCCTCAGCCTCCTAAGTAGCTGGGATTACAAGCATATGCTACCACACCCAGCTACTATTTGTATTTTTAGTAGAGACGAGGTTTCACCATGTTGGCCAGGATGGTCTCGATCTCCTGACCTCGTGATCCGCATGCACAGGACTTCCCCCTAACCCCCCGTGGCTTTTTATGTCCTTGAAAAAGAACTAAGACAACTGAAATGTGCCACTATGCCCAGCTAATTATTTTCTTTGTTTTTGTTTTGAGACGGAGTCTGCCTCTGTCGCCCAAGCTGGAGCACAGTGCTGCGATCTCGGCTCCCTGCAAGCTCCGCCTCCCGGGTTCACGTCATTCTCCTGCCTCAGCCTCCCAAGTAGCTGGCGTGAGCCACCGCACCTGGCATTATTTTATTTTTTGTAGAGACAGGGTTTCACCATGATGCCCAGGTTGTTTCACATTGTTTTAATCCAGGCTGGTTATGAACTCCTGGGCTCAAGCAATACATACACCTTGGCCTCCCAAAGTGCTGGGATTGTAGGCTGAATCACTACACCCAACCTCTATATCATGACTTCTTTCATGGTGAATAAGGTAACTGGAACGAGTGTAGGCTTTACCGCATCTCTTACATTCATAGGGTTTTTCTCCAGTATGAATTCTTTCGTGGAGGTGAAGGGAACTGAGGTGACTGAAGGCTTGGTCACATTGTTTACATTTATAGGGTTTCTCTCCAGTATGAGTACTTCTAGGGTTACAAAGGGAACTCAAACGACTAAAGCCTTTGCCACATTGTTTACATTCATAGGGTCTCTCTCCAGTATGAATGCTTCCATGGTCATGAAGGGAAGTGGAACAGCTGAAGGCTTTATCACACTTGGTACATCTTTCTCCAGTGTGAGTCCTTTCATGCGTCTTAAAAGAACAAGAAAATCTGAGTGTTTTCCCACATTCCTTACATTCATAGAGTTTCTCTCCAGTGTGAGTTCTTTCATGTATTAGACAAGAACCGGAAACAGTGAACGTTTTACCACATTGTTTATATTTATAGGGTTTTTCTCCTGTATGAGTTCTCTGATGTCTTTCAACTGAATTGAGAAAATGAAAAGCTTTCCCACATATCGTACATTTATAAGCTGGATTTCCACTGTGCATCATCATGTGTCTTCTAACACCCGGAACAGAAATGAAAAGTTTCCCACACTGTTCACATTTATATTGCTTCTCTCCATATGGTTTGTATCCTGAGTGAGCTAGGATGTGCCTATTAAGGAGGGAATGACGTACAAAGACTTTTCCACAAATACTGCATACACGTTGTTTTAATCCAGTAGAAATGTTCTCATTCAGATCAAGATTTGGAATGTGGCTGACAACTTGTCCATACTGACTACCTTCTTTGCTTTCACGCAGTCTCTGTACCATATGATTTCGGTAAAAAAAAAAAATTGACAAGCACATTACTATTGGTTGGTTTAATAACTTTCTACTTATTCATAGGTCTTCGACTTACACTGCTACCAATACCAGGGAAAATTGATTTTTGTGTTTTTTTGTTGTTGTTGTTTTTGTGCCACGACTGAATTACTTGAAAGTAAATGGGCTACTACTGAAAACACAGCTACCACCTGCATGATTATGACCAAAATGGTAACATTCATGTATGCAATTTTGTAGTACTATTTTCAAGTAAACTGTTTTCCAAACACTGACTGCTACACTGAAGTACGTTACATTTTCGGTGAAATTTTTCTAAAAAGAAATGAATTTCAAGTGACTCTTATTTGCTTTGATTGCTTGTTTTTAAGTTTATGACATGCTAAGATTCCTTCAGAGGACTTTATTTCCTCTTCTCAGTGCAAATTATCTTGTATCTTTCCCAGGTTTTTTGAAGTGATCTTCAATATTCTGGTCGTTCCGTCTGTTTCCTAAAATGCAGACCCACAAAATTATCATGAATTATTTCAAACTATAGAAACATTACTGCATTTCATGCTCATTGTACACAGTGCCCATGCCTGATTTATTCACCAAATCATTCCCTTGCCCCATTCCAAATCACAAATAGCACTGAAGATCGGGAAATACTTCTGTAATTACGTGAAATGTGTTGTCATTCTTACCTACAGAAGCCAGGTTCCTGCAGGTTTCCTGCATCACTTCTCTGTAGAGATTCTTCTGAGAAGAATCTAGCAAAGCCCATTCCTGCTGGGTAAAGTTCACAGCCACATCCTCAAAAGCCATGGAGTCCTAGAACATCCCACACATGTGGATAGAAGGATGAGTGAGACTGAGAGCACTGGAAATCTATACTCAATTCATAAGCTGTTTACATGATTCTAAAATTTCCAAGCATTTATTCTATGACTTGATTGTCACAACTCTTACTCTGTTCACACATTCTCCCTTCCACACAGCAGTACTAATGCTAGAATTGAACTATTCAAAACGGCAACAGCAAAGTAGAAACACCCATCTCATTAGAGAATCCAGGGAGTAAGATGTGCTGCCAGGAGTTACCTTTTAACTTCACTCTGTACATTTCTAGTATCTGTCATACTAAAGTCCTACCTGATGTGCATAAGCGAGTTAATATTATCAGTCCTGAGACTACTTATTCTTAAAAATGCCTGCCCACGAAGTTCAATCTTTGTTTGTATTAGGAACTTACATTTTGAAAGGGATTCCACCAACCCAAGTAATAAGAATGACTCACTGCATCTAAATGGCTTATGCAATATATTTGCCAAAACTTCTTCTTCTGAAGGCCTATTATTTTGTGTCACTGCAGTGGTGCTTAGGGAACCAGACACAAAAACACAGTCTGAACACTAAGTGTTCAATAAGTTTCCCTGGTAGACAATATTTTACATGTGCTGTCACTTGTTAACGGGGGAGGTGAGCCCATTCCATGTGATTACACCAAGAGAGAATAGGCTTATTAAATTTAATTGAGTAGCAAATAAAACAATAATTGATATTTAACAATACTAATACAAAAATGTTTCAAATTTCTATTGCACAATGTCAAGGCAGAAAAGAATAAAAGGAAATACGACACATGTTTTTTAAAATGACATGAATGTCACCACTTCCAGATACTATTCCTATGAAAACACATAAATTCCCAAATCAGGTGGTTTTAGGCAAGAAAAACTACTCTTTCATACATAGTAAAAATGACAACTCTCTAATGATTTTTAGTCATCTAAAAAAAGAGTGATGGCTTGTCTAACATACTTCTAAGATTTTCAAACAAAAATATTCAGGACAGCACAATATTAGCAGAGAGATGAGCAAGCAGACCAAGGGGAAAAAAAAGTGTTAATGACCCAGCATTTATATGGAAAGTTGAGGAATGATAGAGTAGGCACTGTAGAATAGAAAAAGAAATCACATGCACTTTAAAATATGAGGCAAACCAGGTTGGCATCTACTTGGGAAAATGCATTGCATTCTTCTCTATTCCATGAACAATAATCAACTTATTATATATTCAAATATGAAAAATAAAACCAGAACACTTTCAGAAGTCACAGGAAGATTTCTTTTTTACGAAGGATTAGTCAGAATTTTTTTTATGTAAGAAAAAAGTGTTAAAGGAACAGACAAACTCAAACATATTAAAATTTAGAGAATAAAAAGAAAATAGAGTGGGCCGGGCATGGTGGCTCACACCTGTAACCCCAGCACCTTGAGAGGCTGAGGCGGGCGATCACTTGAGGTCAGGAGGTTGAGACCAGCCTGCCCAACATGGCAAAACCCTGTCTTTTTGTTGTTTGTTTGTTTGTTTTTTGAGATGGAGTCTCACATTGTCCCTTGGGCTGGGGTGCAGAGGTAAGATCTTGGCTCACTGCAACCTCAACCTCCTGGGCTCAAGCAATTTTCTTGCCTCAGCCTCCTGAGCAGCTGGGATTACAGGTGCCTGCCACCACGCTCAGCTAATTTTTTTGTATTTTTAGTAGAGACAGAGTTTCACCATGTGGGCCAGGCTGCTCTGGAACTCCTGACCTCGTGATTCGCCCACTTTGGCCTCCCAAAGGGCTGGGATTACAGGCATGAGCTACCGCGCCAGGCCTAAAACCCCGTGTTTACTAAAAATACGAAAATTAGCTGGGTGTGGTGGTGGGTGCCTATAATCCTAGTTACTCCGGAGGCTGACACAGGAGAATCACTTGAACCCGGGAGGCAGAGGTTGCAGTAAGCAGGGACGGCGCCACTGCACTCCAGCTGGGCTACAGAGCAAGACTGCGTCTCCTAAAAACAAACAACAACAACAAAAAAAAAACACTCAGATATCCAGATAAGAGGATACAGATGTGTCCACTGTCATTAATTCTTCACCATACTACAAGAGGGGAACTGACATTTTGGTGAATCTTTGTAAATCATCGATTTATCTGTCACACTTTTATTTCACCGGTAGCATTTACAAAGCTAAGTCCTACAATTCCATTTGAAATTACCCTTAAAAAGAACAGACCTTTAAAACTTACTACACTCACTCTAGGGAAGAAATAAATACGAATTTTTAACAAATGAAATACATCATTTTACCTTGCCTCTTTAGAAATAGTATTTTTATCTTTCAAGTTGTACTGACAAAATGTATCTTACAGTCCGTGAAAACCTGAAACACAAATAAGCGGACAAGCCTTTTCAAGGTAACAAACTCAAGGATAGGCAGTGCTGACTCCAACACAGACCTTTCTAAGTGTCACGGCAGGCCATTCTATCCCTCCGGACACCCATCCTGTTCAGTAAAGCACTCAGTGACCACCTAGGAGGCACTGGCACTGCTCTTTGTCCTCCTGTGGGCCTTAAGTGCATTTTAATATTCAGGTTCTTGCACATCCTCTCTGGGGTGGGTTTTCCTTGTCCTTTGGGACAGTTTTTCTCTCTTCACAAGTCTGAGACAAACTAGAGAGCAGAAATCATTTCTGCCTTTTCCTCTCAATATCAGCATCCAATTGACAAACCATCAATGTGTCTCCGAGGAATAAAAACTCGGGCTGGAGGAATAATTTTAATGACCTTTCATGACATTACATTGTATTGTCCATTAATGTTAATGTCCTAAAATTTTAATGACCCTAAGGGGTCACCATTTTAGATGAAACTATACCAGGAGATTCCTCTAAGGCCAAGAGCATCCAGCTGCTCCCCTGAGAGACTCTACCCCCTACCTCAGGCTGTCCTTGGGGATGAGGTGACCCCGGGGCTGATACTCACTAGACCCTCCAATAGACATGGCCACTGTGGGTATCCTGGGTCATCACCAGACAGTTCTAAAATGCCAGGACTAGGAAAAGACAGGAGGGTGGCTGAGGACACAACACCCTGTAAAGTTTTCATAGGGGGACCTCAACCTAAAGACACTTTGGTAACATGTACACTTAGGAAAGATGAAAAGAAGAGAGACACAAAGATTTTTTTACAGTAGCGTGTCAGATTATTTATTCTCTACTTTCCTCTCATGTAAAATGTTTGGAAACAGAAAAATATTTTGGCCAAGGTGGCTCATGCCTGTAATCCCAGTGCTTTAGGAGGCCGAGGTGGGCGATCAATTAAGGTCAGGAGTTCGAAACCAACCTAGCCAACATGGGGAGACCTGTATCTACTAAACATACAAAAATTAGCTGAACGTGGTGGTGACGCCTAGAAGCCCAGCTACTTGGGAGACTGAGGCAGGAGAATCGCTTGAACCCGGGAGTCAGAGGTTGCAGTGAGCTGAGACTGTACCACGGCACTCCAGCCTGGCGACAGGGCGAGACTCCGTCTCAAAAAAAAAGAAAAGAAAGAAAGAAAAAAATATATGTACATGTATATGTGTGTATATATATGCATATATGTATATATATGTATACATGTATATATGTGTGTATATATATGTATGGTTTGCTTCCTCATTAACCTTATCAAAGCCTCTCATTTACGCCCCTCCTGTGGACCCCAAACCATAAACCATGACTGCGGTACCCGGTTTATGAATCGCTGTTTGCTCAAACACACCGTTTAAGGTTTTAACAAAGCCTCAGGTTAATTTTAGGGGGAGAAAGGTGGGACTGGAAGCTCCATGAACCACAGCTCCTCCCACGCTGGAACTCGCTCACCGTCAGGGCTCTCCCGGATCACCCTCTCGTGGTCACCGCACTACCTGGGTGGGGGAGGCGCGGGCTTCCCTAGAGGGTTCCCGCCGGCGGAAGTGGCGCCCACAGGTACAGACAGGACGCAGGGGTCCCGCTGCCCGCGCCGCCCGGCCTTGCGCAGAAGGGGACTGAGGCCCGGCTGCGCCGCGGCGACTCGGTCCGCAGGTTCCGCAGCCGATGGCTGGTTCCAGCAGGTTTCACCCAGCCCTCTTCCCCACTTCGGGAAGCCAGGCGCAGTCCACTCACCATTCCTCGGCTTCCCGGGTGTCCCGGCGTCAGCTAGGGATGTCCCAACACCCGCAGGTCACAGGGTGGCAGAGGCTGCTGCAGAGCCACCCGGGCCTCCCAGAGCCAAGAAGTAGCAGCGGAGACTCACAGAAAGACCCTACTGTGGCGAAGGCGAGACAAAGCGCCCGCCAGCCAGATCCCGGAAGCCGCTCTCTCCTTTCCGGCGGCGCGCCTTATTGAACGGCCCCCACCCCAGCGCCCCTGATTGTATGGGGCTTCAGGCCCCGCCCCCTCAGGCCCAGAGTGACAGGAGATTGCGATCTCACGTGAGGCTGGATGAGGCCAGAATGACCGTTTCGGCCTAGCGGTTTGTAGGGGGTGCGTCCTTCCTGCGCTGGGATCTGACCACGCAAGGAGGACATTCGCATTTAACCTTGTATACAAGGTTATAGCTATTTGTGCATAATATAGATATAAAATTGCAAGCAATATAATAACAATTCTGTAACTGCCCAGTGGGTTCACCTTGCCCGCTACCTAGACAGAGCCGGTTTCTCAAGACGGGGGGGAATAGCAATAGAGAAGGAGTAATTCACGCAGAGTCGGCTGTGCGGGAGACAGGAGATTTGATTTTAGTTTTATCTTATCTTATCTTATTTATTTTATTTTATTTTATTTTATTTTATTTTATTTTATTTTATTTTATTTTATTTTATTTTTATGAAACAGAGTCTTGCTCTGTCGCCCAGGCTGGAGTGCAACCTCGGAGTTTTATGATTATTCAAATCTGTCTCCTTGAGCATTTGGGGATAAGAGTATTTAGAAAGTTTATTTTGCCAGGGTTCAGGATGCTTGTGCGTGACACAGCCTCAGGATGTCCTGATGACAGTTGCCCAAGGTGTTCAGAGCACAGCTTGGTTTTGTTGGAGATAAATGCTCGGTGCCCCAAGGTGAAACCAGCACTCAAGTAAAAGTTTTATCAGCAACGCAATTTACCTCTGCGGAAGCGTGCTGCTGCTCGCATCAATCACAATCTCAAGAGCACACAAAACAAAGGAAAGCCAGGGTTTTTATTCCTGACGCAATCCCTACCTCTGGCATGGGCTGGGGCCAGACCTCAAGATCTAAACTGACCCAGTTGGCTATTTGTGAATATTTTCCCAAATAAGGAAGGGGGAAGGGGGTTGTGAGTTACAACGGTGGGACGTGTGGTTTCGAAGGGAGAAATGGGTGCAGAGCAGGTAACCAAGGGAACAGATGTGAGTGATTGATTAGAACTGACGGGGAAGGTTCAGTAACTAGGGCAAGGAGGCATGGAGAGCAAGAAAGTTGGGTTCGACAACAAAACACAAGAACGTTAACATGCCAAACCTTGGAAGAGAAACTGACTGTATCTGACAGTTTTATACATTTTAGGGAGACAGGAGACATCAATCAACATATGTAAGATGAACACTGGTTTGATGCGGTACAACCAGAAGCAAAAGTGGGTCAACTCGAAGCCAGAAGGGGGCTTCCAGGTCACAGGTAGGTGAGAGACGAAAGGTTGCATTCTTCTAAGTTTCTGATGAGCCTTTCCAAAGGAGGCAGTAAGATATGCATTCTTCTTATCGAGCAGCAGATGACTTTGAATAGAATGGGAGGCAAGTTTGCCCTAAACAGTTCCCAGACTGGCTTTTCCCTTTATCTTAGTGATTTGGGGGACCCAAAATATTTTCCTTTCCAATTTCCCCCTTTTGTTTTAACACTATTTTGGAGAAAGCATTTTAGAAGAAAATCAGTCTCTGGTGCCAGGTTTTGTCTGATTTCTCATGGAGTAGCTGGGATTATAGGCTCGCGACACCACATCTAGCTTTTTTTTTTTTTTCAGTAGAAACGGGGGTCTCCCTCGGTTGCCCAGGCTGGTCTCTGGTGCCCAATGCAGGACTCCCCATAATCTCTACAAATAATCCAGTGAAGGAACACCAGAGCGTGGAAAGCTGAGGACGACCGACAAAGGACTCCCGAGTAGGTTTTCACTTCAAGCTCTAGGGTAAGGAGGGCGCTCGGAGAATTCCAGGGAAACCTCAGGAAAATATGGGTCAGGCAGAGAGTAAGTTCACTAATTACTTAAGCCTTGTACTGCAGTTACTGCGCCGCGGAGGGGTAATTGTGAGTACCCAAAATCTCACATCTTTGTTCCGTCTGGTAGACAAGTATTCTCCTTGGTTCCCGGAATATGGAACCATGAATGTAGAAGATTGGGACAAGGTCGGATCAGACTTAAAACCAGCACAAGAGGGCCACAATATTCCCCTCTCTGCTTGGTCTGTGTGATCGGCAATTAAAACAGCACTGGAGCCCTTCCACACTGAGGAGGAGGAGGAGGAGTTTCAGGATGACATAGGAAAGTTGAATAATCAGGAGTCTAATTATCAGCAAAGTGAACCATGACAGTCTAGTTTAAAAAAGGGCGAGAAACGAGAAGGTATGTAAGCTAATCTCCAAAAACGTAGAAAAGAAACAGTGCCACCTACTGCGCCTTTAGGGGAAGGTCTGGAATGGCCATCTCCATGCCAGACTTAGGAATTTTTGGAAGGGGAGCCTGAGATGCGCCTTGCAGCTCCCATTGTTGCAGACCCCGCCAGTAACTATGGCGAAAGGAAGCTTCAGGCTTGTCCAACAGCCAATTACCATAAGTGAATGATCCAGGCTTGCCCACCTGCTAACTATGTAGAGGAGTGCTGTGAGCCGGTCCAAATACAAATTATGGCACAGGGACAATCCAGGCATCCATTTGCCAGGCACAAGAAATTGGGGATTTGAATGCTTGGCAGTTTCTGGTTGTTATTTCGCCAGCTGAGGAGGCTAGAGAACTTGCTCAAGCATGCTGGAAGCCATTTCCTTTTAAAATATTAAAAGACTTAAAGCAAACAATTGGACAATATGGGCCAAATTCTCCTTCCGTTCATTCCTTGTTACAACGTGTGGCTTATAACAGACGTTGAATACGTATGGATTGGGAGGCATTAGCCCGATCCACCCTGTCCCCCTGTGAATTTCTCCAATTGAAAACCTGGTGGACAGATGAAGCAATAAATCAGGCACGCAGAAATGCTCAAGACCAACGTCCCGTTAATATCACATCTGATCAATTGCTCGGAATCGGACAGGCATGGAGTACTCTAAATCAACAGATGGTAATGGGTGATAAGGCTGTTGATCAGCTCAGAACTACATGCCTAAGAGCCTGGGAAAAAATTCACGACGCTGGTTCTGCTTATCCTTCTTTTAACACAGTTCAACAGGGTCCAAGGGAGCCTTTTCCAGATTCTATCACTCCTTTGCTGGATGCGGCTCAAAAGGCTATTTCCGATTCTCATGCCAAGAAAGTGATCGTTCAGGTGCTTGCTCATGAAAATGTTAATACAGAATGTCAGGCAGCAATTAGACCTATTAAGGGATTGGCAGATCTAAATGAGGAAAAAACTTTAAGTGAATACACTAAAGTCTATGATGGCATTGGGGGCACTTATATAAGGCCAGCATCCTTATATAAGGCCAGGGGGAGAGAGGGGGATCCTATTACTCCCTATATCGTGGGGGGTGCCTCACCCCCCTGCGATGAGGATCGTAACAGCGAGGGGGAGAGAGGGGGTTGCTATTACTCACCATTACGATGTGGATCGTAATCATTACTCCCCCTGCAATGTGTGTCCATTACTAACAATCTCCTTTGTTCAGGATATTAGGAACAATTTCACAAGTTTTGTGTACACAGCCTGCGATAGGAGAAGAATACCATCCTTCTCCTATCTCACCTCCGGATATTAGGAACCATACCACACAATGGGTGTACACTTTTTGGGAGATTTGGGGTAATGTCCTCCTGTGTTTCCCTGAATATTTGGAGACATATCACAGGGCGGCTGTACACTGACTACTCTCTTGGCAGGAACATCATACTTTACCAACTGGAAATTAGGAGCAATATCACAGACTGGATGTCAAGCCACTGTCATATTGGAAGTAATATCATGCTCTCCCCCACAAGTTATGAGGAACAATAACACGGGGGGTGTGTACCTTCTCCGGTAGTGGAAGTAGTATCATCATCTCTTCCTTTAGATGACAGTGTAGCAGGACAAGCCACAGACAAAACTCCTCAGACACCGGATTAAAGAAGGAAGAGGTTTTTTATTCGGCCGGGAGCGTCAGCAGACTCGCGTCTTAAGAACCGAGCTCCCAGAAGAAGAAATACGTGGCCTTTTTGGGTCATGATAAATCAAGCATGCGTGGAAAACGTGACGAGGGACTACATGCATCAGCTAACAGAACAAAAAGTTTTACAGTGCTTTCTCATACAATGTCTGGAATTTACAGGTAACACTAGTAGTTTTGGTCAGGGGTTGATATTATCATTATTATTTTAACCATCAGGGCCAGGTGGTGCTACCAAGGTCGTCTAGCTATTTATCTTATTTCTGTTTCTTTCCAACTTTTTGCTTTCTCTCTCTTCTCCTGTCTTATAAACTAGGGAAAAGGGGAGAGGGGAAAAGCTGGGAAAGACAGCAGGAGAAGTGGTGGTCTCATTCTATATTTCCCCCCTTTGAGAATTTTCACTTTTTCAGTGGGAGTTCTCACTCTCATCTTCACTTTCTGAGTCTCTCTGCGAGATAGAGCCATAGTGATTCATATAATACACATGTGCTGAAGTTTTCTGATAAACCAAAGTAACAACAAAATTTTTATTATTTGAAAAAGCAAGGGTAATACACAGGGGAGCAGCAAGCAAGTTCCTATTACTAGCGATACACCTACAACGAGGGTTTTAAATCCTCCTATATCTGGAAACCATTTTCCAAATAAAGACTCAGGATCAAACTCATGCCAAACCTGTACGGGCACATGTGCCAACTTTGTCATGTCCCTGACTATGTTTTCAACCACCTGTCCTTGATCATCTATTTGTAGGCAGCAATTGGTTAAGTTAAATTTTCCACAGACTCCTCCTTCAGCTGCCAGCAAGTAGTCCAAGGCCAGTCTATTCTGATAGATAGCATTTCTCATTTGGGTTTTCTGCCGAGCTAAAGCAGTCAAAGCTCTGCCAGTTTCATTAGTAATTATTTCTAAGACAGCCTGCAACCGTATGATCCGACTGAGCATGGAAATGGGGGTCCAGTATCCCCATGAGCCATCTTGTGCCCATGTGGCCAGCCCATAATACTGTATGATCCTTTCAGGAGGCCACTCATTATCTTTCCAGTTTCCTATAACTATGCCTCTCTTTTCTTAGGAGGCATAGACAGGGAAACCTAGGAGCTCACCCGTTTTTACAGGTAATAAGAAAAAGGACGGTTTAGTAGTGCCAATAACACAACTACCTATGCATTTATTATGTAACCGAATATAGGCTCTGTGCCCACATATCCAGTATAGTCTAGCAGGAGCCTTCCAGTCCTGATAAGATTCTGTATGAGCCCAGGCAGTTTTTAATGTAGAAAATTTACTGAATGGGTTCTTTTCAGTGTGATTTAGGCCCCACCAACTAATTGTTTTTGTTGTGCTGTTGTGCAACTTCCGTCCTATACAATTAAGCTTTCCTACAGGGATGGTGAAGTCTTTTCCTTCTCTAGCTATACAGTATTGTCCAATAATTGAGGTTTTTAAGACCCAGAAGCTGCTAGCTTGGGCCTTCTGAACTGGAATTATACCAGGAGCTGGATCAGTGGGCACCAACTCTCGGGCTTCCCAAGGCCATCGGTCTCCGATAGTGGTTCCCCCGCATACATAACAAGAAGTAACATTAAGGGAATGAGCTACATTTTCTGCTAATTGGAGAAACAAATTTTTTGTCTTTTTCAGAAGTTCTGGTGCTGGCAGATTCAGCTCCTCATAAAAGGTTTGAAACACTGGTTTGGGAGAGCGCCTGTAGACCTCCCCTCGGACTAAAATGGCAACGTGGGGGTTTAACCCTGTCCCATCGATCCCCAGGGTTACACGTTCTCCCTTTTTCCAATGGGGGTCTAGGGGATTGGTGATTATTAGTTCCAGTGGGTTACAGTGACCAGCAGCACAGGAGGGGCTGGCTTCCCCCTTCTGAAGATGAACCGGGTCCTTTTTGTTCTTTTTTCAAGTAGCCCAAATAACACATGGCCAAAAGGCACAATTTTCACAAACCCCTGACTCAAGACAAACATATTTATTTTCTACTCTGTAGCTCCTTTCCCAGTTAAGAGAATGACATCCTGTTCCTAGCTTGTTACTATTAATGGCTGCACAAGCATCAAATCTTAAAATTACTTGTTTGGGGATTCCTTTTCCTTCTGTTCTAGTTGTTATTTTACTTGTATCACTTAGGTAAAGGCCAGTTCTTAATCTTATTTCAAAAACGGTGGTTGCAGGGGACTCAGATGGGTTATAACACACATCAGATTGGTCATTTCCCGGGCTACATACCTTGTACTGAGTGGCATTATACAAACAAGTTTCTTTCAACATTCCCATACATTCATAAGAACTATAGAACAGAAAGATTGTTTTAATTTGTTGTCCTACCTCAGTGACCTGATGAATACACTGGGAACAGTCACCAGTTTGAGTAAGGCCAATTGAAGTCCTTACTGTATAAGTCCAAAATTTAAGAAAAATGAATCCCACGATGAGATTCCTCATGTTTCGGCCGTGCGTGGACCAGTCAGCTTCCGGGTGTGACTGGAGCAGGGCTTGTTGTCTTCTTCAGGATCTCTCTGCAAGGGTTGTCCGGGCTTGGTCTTGCCTCCCAGGTTTCAGGCGCTGCAGGTTTTACAGGGCTGTGGTGGATCCAGACTGGGATTCTCGCTACCTTCACAGCGGTGGGAGTGGTCAAGATAACAGTCTGGGGTCCTTTCCACCGTGGGCACAAAGAGGCTACGTTCCAGTCCTTGATCCACACTTGATCACCTGGGGAGAAAGGGTGAACTGGGGAGAATAAGCTAACAGGGCATCTCTTATTTACCCAGGCTGAGATTGTTTGTGTAATTTTCCCTAAAGCCTGTAACTGTAGCTGTAACTCAATTTCACCTAACTCTCAGGGAGTGCCTGGAAGTCCCCACAATATGGGAAGGGGCCTATGATATAATATTTCATAAGGGGAATATCCTGTTCTTTTAGAAGGGGTACATCTAATTTTAAATAATACCATAGGGAGAGCCTGTATCCATTTTAATCCTGTTTCCTGACATACTTTCCCTAAACTCTTTTTGATAGTCCGATTCATCCGCTCCACCTTTCCTGAACTCTGAGGCCGGTAGACAGCATGCAATTTCCATGTGATCCCCAATACCTTTGCTGTCTTCTGTACCAAGTCAGCCACAAACGCCGGCCCGTTATCTGAGCCGATCCGTAAGGGCAGTCCAAATCTAGGAATAAGATCTCGAAGAAGCACACGGGTTACTTCACGAGCTTTCTCAGTTCGTGTTGGATAAGCCTCAACCCACCCAGAATAGGTACACACAAGAACTAATAAATACTTGTTACCTCCACACTTTGGCATCTCTGTGAAGTCCACCTGGAGGTCTTCAAAGGGGGCTGCTCCATAAGCTTGTATGCCGGGTGGAATGGCTGGACCTTGTCTTGCATTATGCTTTCGGCAGGTAACACACTGCTGCGTCACCGTTTTGGCAAGGGCTGACAAATGCGAGATGTAGAAATACCGACCTAACAACTTTTCAAGTGACTCCTGACCTAGATGGGTGGTTTCATGCACAGCCAGTATAACTGCAGCTCCTAGCAGCTGTGGCACAGCTACTCTCCCATCTGGTAACCGAATCCATCCTTCCTCCATCTCTTGTCCTCTCTCTGCCTGGAGAAAGTCCTTTTCTTCTTTAGAATAAGTAGGTACAAGATCAGGTGCTTGAGGGAGCAGGGGGGCTGTGACTGATGCCCGGAAGGGGGCAGATGCTGCTTTTCGAGCCTCTGAGTCAGCGCGGGAATTCCCCAAACCCACCAAGATGGAAGCTCGCTGGCGTCCTCTGCAATGCATAACTACCACCTTGTGGGGTTTCCATACTGCTTCTAATAATTGTAAGGTTTCTTGTGGATATTTTATATCCTTCCCCCTAGAGTTCAATAGGCCCTTTTCTTTATATAATGCTCTATGCACTTGAAGAGTTAAAAAGGCATACCGAGAATCAGTGTAAATGTTTACAGTCTTACCTTCACTGAGTTCTAAGGCCCGAATTAAAGCAATGAGTTCAGCTTTCTGGGCTGAAGAGCCCTGGGGCAACGATCTGGCTTCAACAACAGTGTCCAGGGTTACCACTGCATACCCTGCACATCTCTCTCCTTGTGGGTTGATGAAGCTGCTCCCATCCACGTGTAGTTCCCAGTCTACTGATGCCCAAGGCTGGTCCCGGAGGTCAGGTCTGCTAGAGTAAACTGAGTCCAACACTTCTACACAGTCATGCTTGACAGGGCTCTCTGATACCGGGAGCAAGGTGGCAGGATTCAGGGTATTACAAACCTCAATAGTTATGCGGGGATTCTCACAGAGCAAACTTTGGTACTTGGTGAGTCTAGCATTCGTTAACCAATGATGTCCTTTAGTGTTCATTAAAGTCACCACAGCATGGGGGGCCTTTATGTTCAGGTTTTGCCCAAGAGTCAGCTTATCTGCTTCTTGTACTAGTAGAGCAGTTGCTGCCAAGGCCCTCAAACAAGGGAGCCATCCTTTAGAAACCCCGTCTAGTTGTTCCAAGAGGTAAGCCACCAGCCTCGGCCAGGGCCCCACCTTTTGGGTTAAAACTTCAACTGCCATCTTTTCTCTCTCTGACACATACAATGTAAAAGGCTTTGTCAGATCAGGTAGCCCCAGGGCTGGGGCTGACATAAGTTTTTCCTTTAACTCATGAAAGGCTTGCTGTTGTTGGGATCTCCATTCAAAAAGTTCCCGGTGCCCCCCCTTTGTGACCTCATACAAAGGCTTGGCTACTATTGCAAAGTTTGGGATTCACAGTCTGCAAAATCCCACAGCTCCTAAGAATTTTCTCACCTGTCTTCTGCTCTTAGGCTCCGGTAGATTGCCAATGACCTGCTTTCTTTCTGATCCCAGGCTGCGCTCCCCCTGTCGGATAGTAAATCCCAGGTAACGTACCTTCTGTAGGCAGATCTGAGCTTTTTTCTTGGACACTTTATACCCACAGTCCTCCAGGTGCCGGAGTAGGGCATCCGTTCCCTTGGCGCACCCGACTGCCGTGGGGTGTCCCAGCAGAAGTTCATCGACGTACTGGAGCAACACGCAGCCTATGTCTCTGGTGGAAAACTTCTGGAGGTCTCGAGCCAATGCCTCCCCAAAGATGGTGGGGGAGTTCTTGAACCCTTGGGGAAGCTGGGTCCAAGTGTACTGAGTAGTGACACCTGACTCCGGATCTTCCCACTGAAAGGCAAAGAGCTTCTGGCTCTCAGGGGCTAATCTGATGCTAAAGAAAGTGTCTTTCAGGTCCAAGCAGGTGAACCAGGTGTCCTCAACTGGCAGCAACCCCAACAATGTGTACGGGTTAGGTACCGTTGGATGTAAAGTCACTGTAGCTTGATTAACCAAGCGCAAATCCTGTACCGGCCTGTAGTCCTTGGTCCCTGGCTTCGGAACCGGCAGGAGGGGAGTAGAGCTTCTCTGGGGACCGGGTACTGTTTTTGCCTCACCGGCTGGGCCCCAGGCTTAACTTCTATAAGTACGTGGGCTTGGTTGACTGCTAACCCTGGAGGGTTGTCTTCGGCTCACACTTTTGGCCACCGCTTAGCTTGGTCTTATCTCTTGGACCAGCTCAGTTAAGAAAAGCCTCCATTCCTCCTCTCGGGGGACCATAAGGGTCATAATGACTCCCGTTCCAGGTAAGTTTAGCAGCAAAGAGCCATGCTCTGTAAAAGAGATAGTGGCTCTCAGCTTGCTAAGCAAGTCCCTTCCCAGCAAGGGCAAGGGACAGTCAGGCATGTACAAAAACTGATGAATCACTTTATGTCCTCCTACAGTACAAGTCTGGGGCAAGCAGGAAGCTTGCTTTGCTGAAACCCCCGTGGCTCCGATTATGTCAATAGTCTTTTTGGATAAGGGGGCGACCGGGGTGGATACTACAGAATGTTCAGCACCGGTATCTACAAGAAAATCAATGTCTTTACCCCCGACTGTCATCCTGACCGTAGGCTCTTTGGGGGCACTCGAGCCCAGTCCCCCTCAGTCCAACAACCCTTCTGCCAAGTTGAGCAGGGTCCCTTCCTCCTTGTCTGGGGCCTCCTGCTCTGAGTCTCCTTGTTTTCCTTTTAGCTGAGGGCATTTGTTCTTCCAATGTCCCATTTCTTTACAATAAGCACACTGGTTACGCTGCAGACTCTGACAGCCAGGCTGAGTTTCTTTCCCAGGGCCGCCCTTCCCTTGCCTCTTTAGGGGGACCCTCTAATTGCTGCAGCCAACAGGTCGGCGTTTTGCCGGGCCTGGCGTTCATTCTCTTTGCGATTTTCCTTACGGCTTACTGCATCCCTGTTTACAAACACCTGGTGAGCTATTTCTAATAACTGTGATATATTCATCCCTGCAAACCCAGCGTGTTTCTGCAGTTTTCTTCTAATGTCTTCTGTGCTTTGACTACTAAAGCCGTGTTAATCATACGCTGATTTTCAGGGCTATCGGGATCAAAGGGGGTATACATATGATAGGCCTCACACAGCCTCTCATAGAATTGTGCTGGACTTTCTTCTTTTCCCTGAATGACCTCAGAGACCTTGTTAACGTTTGTGGCCTTCTGGCTCCCCTCTTTAATCCTTCCACGAGAGCTTCCCTGTCTCGGTTCAGCCTTTGCACACCCCCTCTTTCATTTGGGTCCCACCAGGGGTCGGTTCCTGGTAACTGGGTCCTTACATACTCTTGGGGGTTTTGGTAATCAACTGGTACATGTTCCTCTAGCCACTTGGTTGCTGCTTGGAGCACTCTCCACCTTTCATCTGTGTTAAAAAGGAACATGAGCAACTGGTGGCAATCAGCCCAAGTGGGGTTATGGGTCTGGATAATAGTTTGGAGCAAATCAATTAGAGCTTGTGGCTTTTCAGTATAGGACGGGGTATTGTTTTTCCAGTTGAGAAGGTCGGCAGAGGTGAAGGGCTGGTACACAAAAACACGCCTCTCCACCATGTGACCATCCTCATCTATCCCAGTATACCGCTGCCCTCTCAGGGGCATTTGTACCCCAGTTTTGGGTTGCAAACGAGCTGCCAAGGGAGGGCTTTCTCCTGAGGCTTCACCTCCTCTCTTATCTACTCTGGGTGGCCTAGGGATATGTTTGTCTTGCGGAGGCACAAGCTCTGTGGGCTCAAGAGTGGGGAGCCTTTCTCCCTGGTAAGGGGAGGGCACCACTGGGATCACTGGTGCCATCTCCTTCAATGGATCTTCTGATGTTGGGTCGAACAGAACTTCAGGAGTTGATTTCCCTCGGTGAGTGGAGCGGGATCCTTCCTTGGCTATCTATCCCTTTGCCACTGGCACTGCTGTTGCTTGCCCTCTTAGCCACTGTGGGGGGTCTAGCACCAGCTGTAACCAAGTGTCTATGTATGGGAACTGGTCTGGCTGTCCTAACTTACCAGTTACCTTATGCCATACCTTAGAAACAAGGGACCTGTCCAGGCTTCCTTCTGATGGCCAACCCACTTCTAATGTTGGCCAATCTATTTCACACAAAGTTCTAAGTTTTCCTGGTGTCATAGTAACCCCATAGTCTCCATTAAATCCCTTCTTAAAATTTTTCAACATAGTTCCTAGCGGAGTGGGCTCACTTTGTGTCTGACCCGTGTTTCCCACGAGACAAAACACCACGCTCACATCACACGCACACCACAAAACAAAGAACAGGTAAAAAAGGGCATACACACACTTTTTAAGTTTATACCAAACCAGAATCAAAACCAAAAGCAGAGTATCCAGAAATCCGAGCCAGTTCAAAACCAAAACCAAAGTATCAAACAATTCAAGTCAAGTCAAAAACAAAAACCAAAGTGCCAGTACAGGCACGCCGTGGGTGATCAGGCCACGCTTCCACTCAAATGGAGTGGGCAAGTTCCAAATACTAGCCTTACCAAGTTTCAGATGTGCAGACTTAAAGTGCCCGTTCCTTCCCGGTGTTCAGCCACTGTGTTGATCCTCCGCGGGGGCCTGCTGTGCACTCTGTGCTGTGTACTGGGACCTGAAACAGCACCCAGCACCCTGAGAGCACAGGAATTCTGAGGGTCAGGAAAGAATGAACGCAGCTTCTTATGTGCCCCACCCAATCATCCCAAGTGAAGTATGGACCTGCGAGCTGAAGTGACAAGCTGGAGGTCAGGCAGTTCTGTTACTTAAGCCTGGTTCTTCCTGACTCCAAAGGCCAGGCGCCACCCCATGCTCCTTCCCAGCAGAAGTTGGTTTTCACCTGGTCAGGAGGACAGGATGGCTATTCCTGACCGTTGTACAGCAGTGCCACATCTCCTAGTTTCCAGAACATTTAATGTGCTACTGTGGAGGCCTGACAGCTCTGAAGTAACCCCTTGCGCCCAGGAGAAACCAGGCCTGGAGAGGTGGGATGGGGTAGGCTGAGACTTCCAGTATCCCACGTGGGCATCCCGTTGCTAAGGGCAACCGCCCCTGCCCGGGAGGGTGGGGAAGGAACAGGGAGGCACACCCTTCCTCCCTCGCGTTTCACTGGAGATGACCTGCGTCCTACCATGGTTGCACGTGGATCAGCCCAGAGGGACTGGAGTGACTCTTCCCTCAGGTGGGGCGCAGCCGTCCTGGGCGCAGGGCCTCACCGCAATCCCTGGACCCTGCCTCCCTGGGGATCTCCAGGGGCTGTCCCGCGACTCGGTGAGCTGGGGGTGCGGGGAACCACAGACGAGGCAGGCTCCTAAATTGCTTGGGCGGAGTCTGGCTGCTTTCCCCCTCCATGCCCCTCCCTGTGTCCTGGGGCCCCTCGGGTCCTGGCAGCAAGCCAGCAGCGGTCCGGTGTCAGAAGTTCGAGTCCAGGCTGACTCCTCAGACGCACCGACTTTGCCTAGGAGAGCTGGGGAGAGGACAGGCCCAAAGTGTCATCTCTGATTATTCTTTGACCCCAAAGCCAGCCTTGGGCGTGTGCCCAGCACAAGGATTGCTGCTGCCTCCGCAGGCTCTGGCTCGCCCTGAGTTTGAGTCACTTTTGCTTCCTCGCCCCTCTCTGCTCTGTTTGGTTTAAAAAACAAAAACCAACACCTGAGGGTGGGGCGAGGCGAGCTTTGACCCACCCGCTTCCGCCCCTGCAGCCTCGGGGCTCCATCCTCCTGCGTGGCCGCACTAGGGGTGCTGGGGGGCAGAGTGAGGACCAGACCTGAGGGAGTTCTGGGTTCGGCTTCCCAGCAACAGCAGCTGGGGCATCATCAGTGGGGCAGGTGACCCAGGATCTGAGCAGGAATCTTCCAGGTGAAGGTGGGGCCACCCTTCTGCTTCCCACAGCTGCCTTCTGCTCTGGGGGCAACACTGGCTGAGAATCCAGTGAAGTAAGGGCTTTGAAATGGCCTTGATTTAAAAAATAATGTTTAGCCTAAAAAATAATGTTTAGCCATTCCTTTTATATATATATATATATATACTTTAAGTTCTGGGTTACATGTGCAGTTTTGTTACAGAGGTATCCCCGTGCCCTGGGGGTTTGCTGCACCCACCAACCCATCACCTACATTAGGTATTTTTCCTAACGTTATCCCTCCCTTTCATTCTCCCCCACCTCCCGACAGGCCTGCATCCTACCGTGTGTGATATTCCCCTCCCTGTGTCCCTGTGTTCTCATTGTTCAACTTCCACTTATGAGTGAGAACATGCAGTGTTTGGTTTTCTGATCTTGTGATAGTTTGCTGAGAATGATGGTTTCTGCCTTCATCCATGTCCCTGCAAAGAACATGAACTCATCCTTTTTTTATGGGGGCATAGTATTCCATGGTGTATATGTGCCACATTTTCTTAATCCACTCTATCATTGATGGACATTTGGGTTGGTTCCAAGTCTTTGCTATTGTGAATAGTGCCACAGTAAATACACGTGTGCCTGTGTCTTTATCGTAGAATGATTTATAATCCTTTGGGTATATGCCCAGTAGTGGGATTGCTGGGTCAAATGGTATTTCCAATTCTAGATCCTTGAGGGATTGCCACACTGTCTTCCACAATGGTTGAACTAATTTACACTCCCACCAACAATGTAAAAGCTTTCCTATTTCTCCACAACCTCTCCAGAATCTGTTGCTTCCTGACTTTTCAATGATCGCCATTCTAACTGACATAAGATGGTATCTCATTGTGGTTTTGATTTGCATTTCTCTAATGACCAGTGATGATGAGCATTTTTTCATATGGCTGTTGGCTGCATAAATGTCTTCTTTTGAGAAGTGTCTGTTCATATCCTTTGCCCATTTTTTGATGGGGTTGTTTTTTTCTTGTAAATTTGTTTCTTTGTAGATTCTAGTAATTAGCCCTTTGTCAGATGGGTAGATTGCAAAAATATTCCCCCATTCTGTAGGTTGCCTGTTCACTCTGATGATAGTTTCTTTTCTGTGCAGAAGCTCTTTAGTTTAATTAGATCCCATTTGTCAATTTTGACTTTTGTTGCCATTGATTTTGGTGTTTTAGACATGAAGTCTTTGCCCATGCCTATGTCCTGAGTGGTATTGTCAAATGGTATTTTCTTCTGGGATTTTTATGGTCCTAGGTCTTACGTTTAAGTCTTTAATCCATCTTGAGTTGATTTTTGTAAAAGTTGTAATGAAGGGGTCCAGTTTCTCCATATGGCTAGCCAGTTTTCCCAACATCATTTATTAAATAGGGAATATTTTCTCCATTGCTTGTATGTGTCAGGTTTATCAAAGGTCAGATGGTTGTAGCTGTGTGGGGTTATTTCTGAGGCCTCTGTTCTGTTCCATTGGTCTATGTATCTGTTTTGGTACCAGTACCATGTTGTTTCAGTTACTGTAGCCTTGTAGTATAGTTTGAAGTCAGGTAGTGTGATGCCTCCAGCTTTATTCTTCTTGCCCAGGATTGTCTTGGCTATGCAGCCTCTTTTTTGGTTCCATATGAAGTTTAAAGTAGTTTTTTTCCAATTCTGTGAAGAAAGTCAGTGGTAGCTTGATGGGGATAGCATTGAATCTATAAATTACTTTGGGCAGTATGGCCATTTTCATGATATTGATTGTTCCTATCCATGAGCATGGAGTGTTTTTCCATTTGTTTGTGTCCTCTCTTATTTCCTTGAGCAGTGGTTTGTAGTTCTCCTTGAAGAGGTCCTTCATATCTCTTGCAAGTTGTATTCCTAGGTATTTTATTTTCTTAGCAGCAATTGTGAATGGGAGTTCACTCATGATTTGGCTTTCTGTTTGTCTGTTATTGGTGTATAGGAATGCTTGTTATTTTTGCACATTGATTTTGTATCCTGAGACTTTGCTGAAGTTGCTTATCAGCTTAAGAAGGTTTTCTGTGGGATCAATGGTGATATACCCTATTCGATTCTTCTCTATTTTCTTATTTATTAATCTGGCTAGGGATCTATCTATTTTGTTGATTTTTTTTTTTAAATAGGTCCTGGATTCATTGATTTTTTGAAAGGTTTTTTGTGTCTCTATCTCCTTCAGTTCTGCTCTGATCTTAGTTATTTCATGTCTTCTGCTAGCTTTTGAATTTGTTTGCTGTTGCTTCTCTAGTTCTTTTAATTTTTATATTAGGGTGTCAATTTTAGATATTTTCTGCTTTTTCTTGTGGGCATTTAGTGCTATAAATTTCCCTCTAAACATTATTTTAAATGTGTCCCAGAGATTCTAGTATGTTGTGTCTTCATTCTCATTGTTTTCAAAGAACATCTTTATTTCTGCCTTCACTTGGTTATTTACCCAGTAGTCATTCAGGAGCAGGTTGTTCAGGTTCCTTGTATTTGTGCGGTTTTGAGTGAGTTTCTTAATCCTGAGTTCCAATTTGATTGCACTGTGGTCTGAGAGACTGTTTGTTATGATTTCCATTCTTTTGCATTTGCTGAGGAGTGTTTTACTTCCAATTATGTGGTCAACTTTAGAATAAGTGTGATGAGGTGCTGAGAAGAATGTATATTCTGTTGATTTGGAGTGGAGAGTTCTGTAGATGTCTATTAGGTCCTCTTGGTCCAGAGCTGAGCTCAAGTGCTGAATATCCTTGTTAATTTTCTGTCTTGTTGATCTGTCTAATATTGACAGTGGGGTGTTAAAGTCTCCCATTATTATTGTGTGGGAGTCTAAGTCTCTTTGTAGGTCTCTAAGAACTTGCTTTATGAATCTAGGTGCTTCTGTATTGGGTGCATATATATTCAGGATAGTTAGCTCTTCTTGCTGCATTGTTCCCTTTACCGTTATATAATGCCCTTCTTTGTCGCTTTTGATCTTTGTTGGTTTAAAGTCTGTTTTATCAGAGATTAGGATTGTAACTCCTGCTTTTTTTTTTTTTGCTTTCCATTTGCTTGGTAAATATTCCTCCATCCCTTTATTTTGAGCCTATGTGTGTCTTTGCATGTGAGATGGGTCTCCTGAATACAGCACTCTGATGGGTCTTGACTCTTTATCCAATTTGCCAGTCTGTGTCTTTTAATTGGGGCATTTAGCCCATTTACATTGAAGGTTAATATTGTTATGTGTGAATTCGATCCTGTCATTATGATGCTAGCTGGTTAATGTGCCTGTTAGTTAATTCAGTTTCTTCACAATGTCAATGTTCTTTACAATTTGGTATGTTTTTGCAGTTGTTCCTTTCCATGTTTAGTGCTTCTTTCAGGAGCTCTTGTAAGGCAGGTCTGGTGGTGACAAAATCCCTCAGCATTTGCTTGTCTGTAAAGGATTTTATTTCTCCTTTGTTTATGAAGCTTAGTTTGGCTGGATATGAAATTCTGGGTTGAAAATTCTTTTCTTTAAGAAGATTGAATATTGGCCCCCACTCTCTTCTGGCCTGTAGGGCTTCTGCAGAGAGATCCACTGTTAGTCTGATGGGCTTCCCTTTGTGGATAACCCAGCCTTTCTCTCTGGCTGTCCTTAATATTTTTTTCCTTCATTTCAACGTTGGTGAATCTGATGATTATGTGTCTTGAGGTTGCTCTTCTTGAGGAGTGTCTTTGTGGTGTTCTCTGTGTTTCCTGAATTTGAATGTTGGCCTGTCTTGCTAGGTTGGGGAAGTTCTCCTGGAAAATATCCTGAAGAGTGTTTTCCGACTTGTTTCCATTTTCCCCATCCCTTTCAGGTACACCAATCAAATGTAGATTTGGTCTTTTCACAAAGTCCCATGTATCTTGGAGGCTTTGTTCATTCCTTTTTATTCTTTTTTATCTAATCTTGTCTTCTCTCTTTATTTTATTAAGTTGACCTTCAGTCACTGATATCTGTAAGATTCTACCCAGGGCTTGAAAGCTTAAGGAGATGAATAACTCCTCCCTTCTCAGGCCCAGTTGCAAGGTGCAACTAGCGCTAGCAGCGTGCACCAGCAAGATAGCAGGAGCAGGAAGAGAGCAGGCTGGAAGACACCTACCCTCGCCGAAGACATATACCCCTGAAGATCGAGAAAGAGGTCATCCGGGTACAAGGTAACAGTCACGTCAGACTGGGACACTTTCTGTTTACAGAGGGCTATAAAACCTTTGCTCCGTCCTCACTTGGGGCTGATGCCATTTTAGGCCTCAGCCTACCTACACTTAGCTGCTTATTAAAACAGCATGTTGCTCCACATCGCTTTGTGTTGTCTGTTGGCTCACTCTTGGGGTTCAAACTGATACAAGAACCTTACATCTGGTGCCGAAATCTGGGAGGGGCTCTGGTCCACATCCCCCATAGATGTACCCCTCCACCCCAGAGTGCAGGCCACAGCAGCTGGACAAAGGAAGCTCCTCAGCGTCCAGTCACCTCTCTGCGCATGCACATCGGTCACTGATTTTGCCTACTGGTAAGTTTCCCTAGAAGCCCTGTTAACAGGGGAAAATCCGCACAGCCTCTCTTAGTTTCTCTGGTCTGAAAATCCAACGTTGGTCCAAGAAGGCTCCATTGTGTACCAGGCACTCACGGATCATCTGGTCTTAGGGGGATGCCTCTAAGTCATTTGATCCCATTCTGGGAATGAAAAAGGCAGTGGTGACAATTGCTCCTTTTATTGTCTCCCTCAGGCCATCCAGGACAGTCTCCTATTCCCTGTTCTCCTGAGCCTACCCTCCATTATGGGAAACTCCCAGTCCTCCATTCCAAAAAATAGCCCTCTAGTCTGCCTCATAAAAAACTTGCAAACCTTAGGCCTCAGGCAAGATATCCACCCTAAGTGCCTTGTCATTTTTTTGCAATTCAGTCTGGCCACAATACGAATTGGACAGTAGGTCCAAATGGCCCGCAGATGGAACATTTGACTTTACAATTTTAACTGACTTCAGCAATTATTGCCAACAACTAGAGAAATGGGGAGAAATTCCTTATGTCCAGGCCTTTTTGTACTCAGATCACAACCTGACCTGTGCAATTTTTGCTCACCTGTTCAAATCCTTCTCCATTCTCACCACCCTGATTGCCTTTCTCTTCCCGACCCTACCTCTTTTTCCTCCTTAGATCGAGCAGACTGCTGTCCACCCTTCCCAGCCCCTACCTCTTCCTCTCAACCGTCTTATTTAACCCCCTCAAGCTTCCTCATTGTCTTCTCAGCCGCCATCTATCCCAGCCGCCATCTTCCCTGTTGCCATCTTCTCAGCCGTCATCTTCCCAGCTGCCATCTTCCCAGCCGGCATCACCCCCAAAAGTACTCATTTCTTTTCCTACACCATCCTCTCCTCAGGACAACATTAGCATTGCCTGTACTCATTCTCCTTCCTCACTGCCCTCTCCTAAAGCCTGTAAAACCATCCCGCCCTTTATAACCCTATCTATCCTCCACTGCCTATCAACTCAACCCCCCTTGCCCCTTCAAACCCTCAGCAGGAACCACTTAGGGCTCATTCCTTGTCTCCCACCCATACTCACTCAGATGCCATCTTTGGCCCAAGCCCCACCCTTACTTCAGCGCCTGTGTTAGAGTGTCCTCTTCAGGAAGTAGCAGGAACTGAAGGTATTGTTAGCAGTCATGTTCCCTTCTCCCTCATCGATCTATCTCAAACTAACAAAAGACTCGGTTCATCCCAGAAGACCCTACCTCTTATATTAGAGAGTTTCAGTAACTCACCCAGTCTTATGAACTAACCTGGCAGGACTTCTATGCTATTCTCTCTTCCACCCTCACCCCAGAAGACCAAGACTGTATCTGGACCTTAGTTTAGGCACATGCTGATACAATTCATGACCAAGCTCCTGCCCAGCCTACTGCCGCAGAGGCAGTCCCAACCAGGACCCCCACTAGGATTATCAAGACAGGGCCTCTGGATGCCACCATGGAGACCACATGATTGTGTTTCTCCTTGCAGGTCTCAAAAAGGGTGCCCATAACGCAGGAAACTATGAAAAACTTTCAGAAATCACCCAAGGTCCTGACGAAAACCCAGTCCTTTTTCTCTCTCATTTAACTGAAGCCATGAGAAAATATACCAACCTAGACCCAGCCAGCCCAGAAGAAAACACTATTTTAAACCTTTGGTTCATCTTCCAATCCACCCCTGATAATTGGTGCAAGCTTCAGAAGCTTGACGACAGCCCTCAAACCCCACAACGAGACCTTCTTAATTTAGTCTTCAAAGTCTTTAACAATCATGATGAGGAACGTAAAAGGCACAAAAAGGCAGAGTTTCAAATGCTTGCCTCTGCCATCAGGGGCCCTGCAGGCCCACAGGGCTGCAGCTCCACACAGAAGCCTCCTAGCAATCCACCTCCACCTGGCACCTGTTTCAAGTGCGGCAATGAAGGCCACAGGTCCAGACAATGCCCAAACCCAGGTAAGCCCACCAGGCCGTGCCCCCTCTGTGGAGGACCCCACTGGAAGTTGGACTGTGAGCGGCCCCCACAAGGACCGCCCCCATCCCTTCCTGAGCCAGCCAAAACCTCCTACTCGGACCTTATGGGCCTTACCGCTGAAGACTAACCGTGCCCTGAAACAGAAGCCCTGGCAACTACCATCACTTCATCCGAGCCAAGGGTAACCCTGATGGTGGCAAGTAGGCCAGTATTTTTTTTA